>NW_028122904.1:0-170061 GCF_965194805.1 Balaenoptera borealis
AGTCTGCGGAACCCTCTGTAACATTTTACATGGGAAGAGGATCTGTACTTGAATAGACATATATAATGTACAAATGAACCAGATTGTGTACACCTAGGACAAACAATATTCTAAGCTTTACCCCAATTAAAACACTTTTAAAAACCAAGAAGAAATAATGACACATAAACTTGTGGGGGTTTCGCCACGCACATTCCAATGTAATTTACAACCTAGGAACACGACTTCCAGAAAGGCTCTGCTGCCCTACTCCCCAGATTTGGGAATGGGGAAATGCTGCCTCCTAGAGGCCGCTTCCCACAACAGCAGCTTTAAACCCATTGCTAAAGGTCACTAAATATTCACCAAACTTGCAGTTCGGGAAATGACACCTGCTCTCTAAAAAAAACGCTGGGGTGGAAAATCGACCAAATAATTCAAAAGAGGGCAACCTTCAAAGAAGACAATTTCAAGAGTTATATTGTACTGCCAATTGTTTCCTTTTTTTAACGGAAAAGAAAACGGCGGAGAAAAATGATGAGTTTTACGAATGTTCAAAGACATGCAAACCCAAATTACAAAAACCTATCAGCTCACAGCAGCCAGAAGGGCCATTAGCATCAATGCTGTAAACAATAAATGCTGAAGCGATTGTGGAGAAATGCGTACCCTCGATTCTAAGGGGGACGTGGTAAGAGCCACTAATGAAAACACAAAGAAGGTGCTTTGAAAAGGGAAACACGGTGCTACCAGTCAATCAATCACACCCACTGCTGGGCCTATCACCTGAGAAAATGAGAATCCAAAAGTCACAGGCTGGCAATCCTGCACTCCAACAATATTTACCATAGCCAACACTTGGAAGCAATGAAAATGTCCATCAACCGAGGAATGCACAAAGAAGAAGTGGTCCACGTACACAGTGGAAAATTACTCCAATAAAAAATAAAAATTAAATTTAAAAATCCAACGAAAGTAAGGAGACATCAGCTTGTGTGGGTTTGTCCGGGCACACTCCACTCTAATTTATAACCGAGAAACACCACAGGCCGCAAGGGCTTTTCCCTAGTTACCAGGGTGGGGAACATAGAAAGGCTGCCGCCCTCTGGCAGTTACCTGCAAAAGCAGTTTTAAAGCCTGTGCTAATGGTCATTTCATAGGAACAAGTACTGCAGAACTGTAAATGAAACCTGCCCTCAAAATGTCTTCAGGGAGGTAACGGCCAAAACATTTCAAAAGGTGACACGTACTTTAAGAGAACACTTTGAAGAACTAAGGGGTAATCACTGCTTGAAAAATAAAAAGGACATGCCTTAAAGCTCAATTTCAACGGATTATGAGGCACATGCGAATTCAACCACAAAGAGGTATCAGCTCACACTTGTCAGAATAACCATGAGCAAGAAAACTACAAACAATAAATGCTGAAGGTGTTGTGGAGAAATGCATACCCTCAACTTCAAGGGGGACGTAAGTTGGAAAGGGCCACGAATGAGAACAGAATGGAGGTGCCTTAAAAAGGTCAACATTGAGCTACCATATGATCCAGCAGGCCCACTCCTCCACCTATAATCTAAGAAGAGAGAATTGGAAAGACACAGGCAGGCAAATCTGCATTGCCCAGTATTACAATAGCCAAGATATGGAAGTAACCAAAAAGACCACCAACAGATGGGTGGGCAAAGAAGAACTCCTCCATTTACAGATGGAATATTCGCTAGTGAAAAAAATGAAACAATGCCATTTGCAGCACCATAGATGAGTCTAGACGTAATCACGCCAAGTGTAGTAAGTGAGAAAGCAAAAGGCACATATCCTATCATATCACTTTCAGGAGTTACTTAAAAATTGATACCAATGAAGATATTTCCACAGAGAAAGGCAATCACAGATTCATTAAAAAAACTTATGGTTCACCAAATAGAAAGGGATGAGGATTGGATACATTACCATATTGGGGTTAACAGAGATATACAAACCATGTGAAATATATAACCACCAAAGACGTACGGAAGACCAGGAGAAGACTGCTCAACATTGTGTCATAACCTACATTGGCAAAGGATGCGAGGAAGAATAGATACACGTATATGTGTGAAAGAACCACATCTTGCACACCTAGAACAAACAAACCATTGTAATCAAATTTGCTGGGATAAAAAATAAAAAGTAAGTTACAAATATGAACAAGAAGTAATGAGACATAAAGTTAAAGGGCTTTTTCCTGGCACATTCCATTCTAATATACAACCTAGAACACCACTTCCATTAAGGCTCTGTTTCCCTAGTAACCAAATTTGGTAAAGGAGAAATGCTGCCACCTTGTGGCCGTATCCTGCAAGAGCAGCTTTAAAGTCACAGCCAATGGTCACTTAACATTCACAAGGACTCAGGGCTGTAAAGGACACTTGCCCTAAATATTTGTGCTGAAGTAGGGAATGGGCAAAAAATTCAAAACAGGCAAATGTTTCAAGAAGAGATTAGGAAGAGTTAAGTTTTACTCACACTCTTTTTAAAAAAAAGGAAAATGGATAAAAGCTCAACCTCAGGGAGTGTTAGACGCATGCAATCTAATCTACAAAAAGTTTCAACTTACACCAGTCGGCTGACCATCAGCAAAAAGTCTACAAACAATAAATGCTGAAGGGGTTTTAGAGAACTGTGTACCCTCTGCCTGCTGGTGAGACGTAAAGGGGTAACAGCCAATAATGAGAACAGAAAGGAGCTGCGTTTAAAAGTAAAAATGGAGGTACTATTCAATCCAGCAGGCGCACCATTGGACCTCTCACCTGAGAAGACAAGAATCGAGAAGACACAGGCCGCAAAAGCTGCAGTGCAGCCTTATTCACAATAGCCAAGACAGTGAAGCAATCAAAATGTCCAACAACAGGTAAATGGATAAAGAAGAAGTGGTCCGTGTACACAATGGAATATGAGCCATGGAAGACAATGAACCATTGCTCTTTGAGGCACCACAAATGAGTCTGGAGATAATCACGAAAGATGAGGTAAGTTGGAAAGCAAAAGACCTGTGTTCTATGATAGCACTTATAGGCGTTATCTAATAACTGACACAAATGAACATATTTCCACAGAGAAAGACACTCACAGATTTAGAAAACAAACTATGCTCATCTAAAACGACCGGTGGGGGGAATGGATAAATTAAGATTAGTGTTACTATATGTATACAAACACATATGATATACATATCTCAAAAAGACCAACCATATAGCAAGGGAAGTCTGCGGAACCCTCTGTAACATTTTACATGGGAAGAGGATCTGTACTTGAATAGACATATATAATGTACAAATGAACCAGATTGTGTACACCTAGGACAAACAATATTCTAAGCTTTACCCCAATTAAAACACTTTTAAAAACCAAGAAGAAATAATGACACATAAACTTGTGGGGGTTTCGCCACGCACATTCCAATGTAATTTACAACCTAGGAACACGACTTCCAGAAAGGCTCTGCTGCCCTACTCCCCAGATTTGGGAATGGGGAAATGCTGCCTCCTAGAGGCCGCTTCCCACAACAGCAGCTTTAAACCCATTGCTAAAGGTCACTAAATATTCACCAAACTTGCAGTTCGGGAAATGACACCTGCTCTCTAAAAAAAACGCTGGGGTGGAAAATCGACCAAATAATTCAAAAGAGGGCAACCTTCAAAGAAGACAATTTCAAGAGTTATATTGTACTGCCAATTGTTTCCTTTTTTTAACGGAAAAGAAAACGGCGGAGAAAAATGATGAGTTTTACGAATGTTCAAAGACATGCAAACCCAAATTACAAAAACCTATCAGCTCACAGCAGCCAGAAGGGCCATTAGCATCAATGCTGTAAACAATAAATGCTGAAGCGATTGTGGAGAAATGCGTACCCTCGATTCTAAGGGGGACGTGGTAAGAGCCACTAATGAAAACACAAAGAAGGTGCTTTGAAAAGGGAAACACGGTGCTACCAGTCAATCAATCACACCCACTGCTGGGCCTATCACCTGAGAAAATGAGAATCCAAAAGTCACAGGCTGGCAATCCTGCACTCCAACAATATTTACCATAGCCAACACTTGGAAGCAATGAAAATGTCCATCAACCGAGGAATGCACAAAGAAGAAGTGGTCCACGTACACAGTGGAAAATTACTCCAATAAAAAATAAAAATTAAATTTAAAAATCCAACGAAAGTAAGGAGACATCAGCTTGTGTGGGTTTGTCCGGGCACACTCCACTCTAATTTATAACCGAGAAACACCACAGGCCGCAAGGGCTTTTCCCTAGTTACCAGGGTGGGGAACATAGAAAGGCTGCCGCCCTCTGGCAGTTACCTGCAAAAGCAGTTTTAAAGCCTGTGCTAATGGTCATTTCATAGGAACAAGTACTGCAGAACTGTAAATGAAACCTGCCCTCAAAATGTCTTCAGGGAGGTAACGGCCAAAACATTTCAAAAGGTGACACGTACTTTAAGAGAACACTTTGAAGAACTAAGGGGTAATCACTGCTTGAAAAATAAAAAGGACATGCCTTAAAGCTCAATTTCAACGGATTATGAGGCACATGCGAATTCAACCACAAAGAGGTATCAGCTCACACTTGTCAGAATAACCATGAGCAAGAAAACTACAAACAATAAATGCTGAAGGTGTTGTGGAGAAATGCATACCCTCAACTTCAAGGGGGACGTAAGTTGGAAAGGGCCACGAATGAGAACAGAATGGAGGTGCCTTAAAAAGGTCAACATTGAGCTACCATATGATCCAGCAGGCCCACTCCTCCACCTATAATCTAAGAAGAGAGAATTGGAAAGACACAGGCAGGCAAATCTGCATTGCCCAGTATTACAATAGCCAAGATATGGAAGTAACCAAAAAGACCACCAACAGATGGGTGGGCAAAGAAGAACTCCTCCATTTACAGATGGAATATTCGCTAGTGAAAAAAATGAAACAATGCCATTTGCAGCACCATAGATGAGTCTAGACGTAATCACGCCAAGTGTAGTAAGTGAGAAAGCAAAAGGCACATATCCTATCATATCACTTTCAGGAGTTACTTAAAAATTGATACCAATGAAGATATTTCCACAGAGAAAGGCAATCACAGATTCATTAAAAAAACTTATGGTTCACCAAATAGAAAGGGATGAGGATTGGATACATTACCATATTGGGGTTAACAGAGATATACAAACCATGTGAAATATATAACCACCAAAGACGTACGGAAGACCAGGAGAAGACTGCTCAACATTGTGTCATAACCTACATTGGCAAAGGATGCGAGGAAGAATAGATACACGTATATGTGTGAAAGAACCACATCTTGCACACCTAGAACAAACAAACCATTGTAATCAAATTTGCTGGGATAAAAAATAAAAAGTAAGTTACAAATATGAACAAGAAGTAATGAGACATAAAGTTAAAGGGCTTTTTCCTGGCACATTCCATTCTAATATACAACCTAGAACACCACTTCCATTAAGGCTCTGTTTCCCTAGTAACCAAATTTGGTAAAGGAGAAATGCTGCCACCTTGTGGCCGTATCCTGCAAGAGCAGCTTTAAAGTCACAGCCAATGGTCACTTAACATTCACAAGGACTCAGGGCTGTAAAGGACACTTGCCCTAAATATTTGTGCTGAAGTAGGGAATGGGCAAAAAATTCAAAACAGGCAAATGTTTCAAGAAGAGATTAGGAAGAGTTAAGTTTTACTCACACTCTTTTTAAAAAAAAGGAAAATGGATAAAAGCTCAACCTCAGGGAGTGTTAGACGCATGCAATCTAATCTACAAAAAGTTTCAACTTACACCAGTCGGCTGACCATCAGCAAAAAGTCTACAAACAATAAATGCTGAAGGGGTTTTAGAGAACTGTGTACCCTCTGCCTGCTGGTGAGACGTAAAGGGGTAACAGCCAATAATGAGAACAGAAAGGAGCTGCGTTTAAAAGTAAAAATGGAGGTACTATTCAATCCAGCAGGCGCACCATTGGACCTCTCACCTGAGAAGACAAGAATCGAGAAGACACAGGCCGCAAAAGCTGCAGTGCAGCCTTATTCACAATAGCCAAGACAGTGAAGCAATCAAAATGTCCAACAACAGGTAAATGGATAAAGAAGAAGTGGTCCGTGTACACAATGGAATATGAGCCATGGAAGACAATGAACCATTGCTCTTTGAGGCACCACAAATGAGTCTGGAGATAATCACGAAAGATGAGGTAAGTTGGAAAGCAAAAGACCTGTGTTCTATGATAGCACTTATAGGCGTTATCTAATAACTGACACAAATGAACATATTTCCACAGAGAAAGACACTCACAGATTTAGAAAACAAACTATGCTCATCTAAAACGACCGGTGGGGGGAATGGATAAATTAAGATTAGTGTTACTATATGTATACAAACACATATGATATACATATCTCAAAAAGACCAACCATATAGCAAGGGAAGTCTGCGGAACCCTCTGTAACATTTTACATGGGAAGAGGATCTGTACTTGAATAGACATATATAATGTACAAATGAACCAGATTGTGTACACCTAGGACAAACAATATTCTAAGCTTTACCCCAATTAAAACACTTTTAAAAACCAAGAAGAAATAATGACACATAAACTTGTGGGGGTTTCGCCACGCACATTCCAATGTAATTTACAACCTAGGAACACGACTTCCAGAAAGGCTCTGCTGCCCTACTCCCCAGATTTGGGAATGGGGAAATGCTGCCTCCTAGAGGCCGCTTCCCACAACAGCAGCTTTAAACCCATTGCTAAAGGTCACTAAATATTCACCAAACTTGCAGTTCGGGAAATGACACCTGCTCTCTAAAAAAAACGCTGGGGTGGAAAATCGACCAAATAATTCAAAAGAGGGCAACCTTCAAAGAAGACAATTTCAAGAGTTATATTGTACTGCCAATTGTTTCCTTTTTTTAACGGAAAAGAAAACGGCGGAGAAAAATGATGAGTTTTACGAATGTTCAAAGACATGCAAACCCAAATTACAAAAACCTATCAGCTCACAGCAGCCAGAAGGGCCATTAGCATCAATGCTGTAAACAATAAATGCTGAAGCGATTGTGGAGAAATGCGTACCCTCGATTCTAAGGGGGACGTGGTAAGAGCCACTAATGAAAACACAAAGAAGGTGCTTTGAAAAGGGAAACACGGTGCTACCAGTCAATCAATCACACCCACTGCTGGGCCTATCACCTGAGAAAATGAGAATCCAAAAGTCACAGGCTGGCAATCCTGCACTCCAACAATATTTACCATAGCCAACACTTGGAAGCAATGAAAATGTCCATCAACCGAGGAATGCACAAAGAAGAAGTGGTCCACGTACACAGTGGAAAATTACTCCAATAAAAAATAAAAATTAAATTTAAAAATCCAACGAAAGTAAGGAGACATCAGCTTGTGTGGGTTTGTCCGGGCACACTCCACTCTAATTTATAACCGAGAAACACCACAGGCCGCAAGGGCTTTTCCCTAGTTACCAGGGTGGGGAACATAGAAAGGCTGCCGCCCTCTGGCAGTTACCTGCAAAAGCAGTTTTAAAGCCTGTGCTAATGGTCATTTCATAGGAACAAGTACTGCAGAACTGTAAATGAAACCTGCCCTCAAAATGTCTTCAGGGAGGTAACGGCCAAAACATTTCAAAAGGTGACACGTACTTTAAGAGAACACTTTGAAGAACTAAGGGGTAATCACTGCTTGAAAAATAAAAAGGACATGCCTTAAAGCTCAATTTCAACGGATTATGAGGCACATGCGAATTCAACCACAAAGAGGTATCAGCTCACACTTGTCAGAATAACCATGAGCAAGAAAACTACAAACAATAAATGCTGAAGGTGTTGTGGAGAAATGCATACCCTCAACTTCAAGGGGGACGTAAGTTGGAAAGGGCCACGAATGAGAACAGAATGGAGGTGCCTTAAAAAGGTCAACATTGAGCTACCATATGATCCAGCAGGCCCACTCCTCCACCTATAATCTAAGAAGAGAGAATTGGAAAGACACAGGCAGGCAAATCTGCATTGCCCAGTATTACAATAGCCAAGATATGGAAGTAACCAAAAAGACCACCAACAGATGGGTGGGCAAAGAAGAACTCCTCCATTTACAGATGGAATATTCGCTAGTGAAAAAAATGAAACAATGCCATTTGCAGCACCATAGATGAGTCTAGACGTAATCACGCCAAGTGTAGTAAGTGAGAAAGCAAAAGGCACATATCCTATCATATCACTTTCAGGAGTTACTTAAAAATTGATACCAATGAAGATATTTCCACAGAGAAAGGCAATCACAGATTCATTAAAAAAACTTATGGTTCACCAAATAGAAAGGGATGAGGATTGGATACATTACCATATTGGGGTTAACAGAGATATACAAACCATGTGAAATATATAACCACCAAAGACGTACGGAAGACCAGGAGAAGACTGCTCAACATTGTGTCATAACCTACATTGGCAAAGGATGCGAGGAAGAATAGATACACGTATATGTGTGAAAGAACCACATCTTGCACACCTAGAACAAACAAACCATTGTAATCAAATTTGCTGGGATAAAAAATAAAAAGTAAGTTACAAATATGAACAAGAAGTAATGAGACATAAAGTTAAAGGGCTTTTTCCTGGCACATTCCATTCTAATATACAACCTAGAACACCACTTCCATTAAGGCTCTGTTTCCCTAGTAACCAAATTTGGTAAAGGAGAAATGCTGCCACCTTGTGGCCGTATCCTGCAAGAGCAGCTTTAAAGTCACAGCCAATGGTCACTTAACATTCACAAGGACTCAGGGCTGTAAAGGACACTTGCCCTAAATATTTGTGCTGAAGTAGGGAATGGGCAAAAAATTCAAAACAGGCAAATGTTTCAAGAAGAGATTAGGAAGAGTTAAGTTTTACTCACACTCTTTTTAAAAAAAAGGAAAATGGATAAAAGCTCAACCTCAGGGAGTGTTAGACGCATGCAATCTAATCTACAAAAAGTTTCAACTTACACCAGTCGGCTGACCATCAGCAAAAAGTCTACAAACAATAAATGCTGAAGGGGTTTTAGAGAACTGTGTACCCTCTGCCTGCTGGTGAGACGTAAAGGGGTAACAGCCAATAATGAGAACAGAAAGGAGCTGCGTTTAAAAGTAAAAATGGAGGTACTATTCAATCCAGCAGGCGCACCATTGGACCTCTCACCTGAGAAGACAAGAATCGAGAAGACACAGGCCGCAAAAGCTGCAGTGCAGCCTTATTCACAATAGCCAAGACAGTGAAGCAATCAAAATGTCCAACAACAGGTAAATGGATAAAGAAGAAGTGGTCCGTGTACACAATGGAATATGAGCCATGGAAGACAATGAACCATTGCTCTTTGAGGCACCACAAATGAGTCTGGAGATAATCACGAAAGATGAGGTAAGTTGGAAAGCAAAAGACCTGTGTTCTATGATAGCACTTATAGGCGTTATCTAATAACTGACACAAATGAACATATTTCCACAGAGAAAGACACTCACAGATTTAGAAAACAAACTATGCTCATCTAAAACGACCGGTGGGGGGAATGGATAAATTAAGATTAGTGTTACTATATGTATACAAACACATATGATATACATATCTCAAAAAGACCAACCATATAGCAAGGGAAGTCTGCGGAACCCTCTGTAACATTTTACATGGGAAGAGGATCTGTACTTGAATAGACATATATAATGTACAAATGAACCAGATTGTGTACACCTAGGACAAACAATATTCTAAGCTTTACCCCAATTAAAACACTTTTAAAAACCAAGAAGAAATAATGACACATAAACTTGTGGGGGTTTCGCCACGCACATTCCAATGTAATTTACAACCTAGGAACACGACTTCCAGAAAGGCTCTGCTGCCCTACTCCCCAGATTTGGGAATGGGGAAATGCTGCCTCCTAGAGGCCGCTTCCCACAACAGCAGCTTTAAACCCATTGCTAAAGGTCACTAAATATTCACCAAACTTGCAGTTCGGGAAATGACACCTGCTCTCTAAAAAAAACGCTGGGGTGGAAAATCGACCAAATAATTCAAAAGAGGGCAACCTTCAAAGAAGACAATTTCAAGAGTTATATTGTACTGCCAATTGTTTCCTTTTTTTAACGGAAAAGAAAACGGCGGAGAAAAATGATGAGTTTTACGAATGTTCAAAGACATGCAAACCCAAATTACAAAAACCTATCAGCTCACAGCAGCCAGAAGGGCCATTAGCATCAATGCTGTAAACAATAAATGCTGAAGCGATTGTGGAGAAATGCGTACCCTCGATTCTAAGGGGGACGTGGTAAGAGCCACTAATGAAAACACAAAGAAGGTGCTTTGAAAAGGGAAACACGGTGCTACCAGTCAATCAATCACACCCACTGCTGGGCCTATCACCTGAGAAAATGAGAATCCAAAAGTCACAGGCTGGCAATCCTGCACTCCAACAATATTTACCATAGCCAACACTTGGAAGCAATGAAAATGTCCATCAACCGAGGAATGCACAAAGAAGAAGTGGTCCACGTACACAGTGGAAAATTACTCCAATAAAAAATAAAAATTAAATTTAAAAATCCAACGAAAGTAAGGAGACATCAGCTTGTGTGGGTTTGTCCGGGCACACTCCACTCTAATTTATAACCGAGAAACACCACAGGCCGCAAGGGCTTTTCCCTAGTTACCAGGGTGGGGAACATAGAAAGGCTGCCGCCCTCTGGCAGTTACCTGCAAAAGCAGTTTTAAAGCCTGTGCTAATGGTCATTTCATAGGAACAAGTACTGCAGAACTGTAAATGAAACCTGCCCTCAAAATGTCTTCAGGGAGGTAACGGCCAAAACATTTCAAAAGGTGACACGTACTTTAAGAGAACACTTTGAAGAACTAAGGGGTAATCACTGCTTGAAAAATAAAAAGGACATGCCTTAAAGCTCAATTTCAACGGATTATGAGGCACATGCGAATTCAACCACAAAGAGGTATCAGCTCACACTTGTCAGAATAACCATGAGCAAGAAAACTACAAACAATAAATGCTGAAGGTGTTGTGGAGAAATGCATACCCTCAACTTCAAGGGGGACGTAAGTTGGAAAGGGCCACGAATGAGAACAGAATGGAGGTGCCTTAAAAAGGTCAACATTGAGCTACCATATGATCCAGCAGGCCCACTCCTCCACCTATAATCTAAGAAGAGAGAATTGGAAAGACACAGGCAGGCAAATCTGCATTGCCCAGTATTACAATAGCCAAGATATGGAAGTAACCAAAAAGACCACCAACAGATGGGTGGGCAAAGAAGAACTCCTCCATTTACAGATGGAATATTCGCTAGTGAAAAAAATGAAACAATGCCATTTGCAGCACCATAGATGAGTCTAGACGTAATCACGCCAAGTGTAGTAAGTGAGAAAGCAAAAGGCACATATCCTATCATATCACTTTCAGGAGTTACTTAAAAATTGATACCAATGAAGATATTTCCACAGAGAAAGGCAATCACAGATTCATTAAAAAAACTTATGGTTCACCAAATAGAAAGGGATGAGGATTGGATACATTACCATATTGGGGTTAACAGAGATATACAAACCATGTGAAATATATAACCACCAAAGACGTACGGAAGACCAGGAGAAGACTGCTCAACATTGTGTCATAACCTACATTGGCAAAGGATGCGAGGAAGAATAGATACACGTATATGTGTGAAAGAACCACATCTTGCACACCTAGAACAAACAAACCATTGTAATCAAATTTGCTGGGATAAAAAATAAAAAGTAAGTTACAAATATGAACAAGAAGTAATGAGACATAAAGTTAAAGGGCTTTTTCCTGGCACATTCCATTCTAATATACAACCTAGAACACCACTTCCATTAAGGCTCTGTTTCCCTAGTAACCAAATTTGGTAAAGGAGAAATGCTGCCACCTTGTGGCCGTATCCTGCAAGAGCAGCTTTAAAGTCACAGCCAATGGTCACTTAACATTCACAAGGACTCAGGGCTGTAAAGGACACTTGCCCTAAATATTTGTGCTGAAGTAGGGAATGGGCAAAAAATTCAAAACAGGCAAATGTTTCAAGAAGAGATTAGGAAGAGTTAAGTTTTACTCACACTCTTTTTAAAAAAAAGGAAAATGGATAAAAGCTCAACCTCAGGGAGTGTTAGACGCATGCAATCTAATCTACAAAAAGTTTCAACTTACACCAGTCGGCTGACCATCAGCAAAAAGTCTACAAACAATAAATGCTGAAGGGGTTTTAGAGAACTGTGTACCCTCTGCCTGCTGGTGAGACGTAAAGGGGTAACAGCCAATAATGAGAACAGAAAGGAGCTGCGTTTAAAAGTAAAAATGGAGGTACTATTCAATCCAGCAGGCGCACCATTGGACCTCTCACCTGAGAAGACAAGAATCGAGAAGACACAGGCCGCAAAAGCTGCAGTGCAGCCTTATTCACAATAGCCAAGACAGTGAAGCAATCAAAATGTCCAACAACAGGTAAATGGATAAAGAAGAAGTGGTCCGTGTACACAATGGAATATTAGCCATGGAAGACAATGAACCATTGCTCTTTGAGGCACCACAAATGAGTCTGGAGATAATCACGAAAGATGAGGTAAGTTGGAAAGCAAAAGACCTGTGTTCTATGATAGCACTTATAGGCGTTATCTAATAACTGACACAAATGAACATATTTCCACAGAGAAAGACACTCACAGATTTAGAAAACAAACTATGCTCATCTAAAACGACAGGTGGGGGGAATGGATAAATTAAGATTAGTGTTACTACACGTATACAAACACATATGATATACATATCTCAAGAAGACCAACCATATAGCAAGGGAAGTCTGCGGAACCCTCTGTAACATTTTACATGGGAAGAGGATCTGTACTTGAATAGACATATATAATGTACAAATGAACCAGATTGTGTACACCTAGGACAAACAATATTCTAAGCTTTACCCCAATTAAAACACTTTTAAAAACCAAGAGGAAATAATGACACATAAACTTATGGAGGTTTCTCCACGCACATTCCAATGTAATTTACAACCTAGGAACACGACTTCCAGAAAGGCTGTGCTGCCCTACTCCCCAGATTTGGGAATGGAGAAATGCTGCCTCCTTGAGGCCACTTCCCACAACAGCAGCTTTAAACCCATTGCTAAAGGTCACTAAATATTCACCAAACTTGCAGTTCGGGAAATGACACCTGCTCTCTAAAAAAACGCTGGGGTGGAAAATCGACCAAATAACTCAAAAGAGGGCAACCTTCAAAGACAATTTCAAGAGATATATCGTACTGCCAATTGTTTCCTTTTTTTAACGGAAAAGAAAACGGCAGATAAAAATGATGAGTTTTACGAATTTTCAAAGACATGCAAACCCAAATTACAAAAACCTATCAGCTCACAGCAGCCAGAAGGGCCATTAGCATCAATGCTGTAAACAATAAATGCTGAAGCGATTGTGGAGAAATGCGTACCCTCGATTCTAAGGGGGACGTGGTAAGAGCCACTAATGAAAACACAAAGAAGGTGCTTTGAAAAGGGAAACACGGTGCTACCAGTCAATCAATCACACCCACCGCTGGGCCTATCACCTGAGAAAATGAGAATCCAAAAGTCACAGGCTGGCAATCCTGCACTCCAACAATATTTACCATAGCCAACACTTGGAAGCAATGAAAATGTCCATCAACCGAGGAATGCACAAAGAAGAAGTGGTCCACGTACACAGTGGAAAATTACTCCAATAAAAAATAAAAATTAAATTTAAAAATCCAACGAAAGTAAGGAGACATCAGCTTGTGTGGGTTTGTCCGGGCACACTCCACTCTAATTTATAACCGAGAAACACCACAGGCCGCAAGGGCTTTTCCCTAGTTACCAGGGTGGGGAACATAGAAAGGCTGCCGCCCTCTGGCAGTTACCTGCAAAAGCAGTTTTAAAGCCTGTGCTAATGGTCATTTCATAGGAACAAGTACTGCAGAACTGTAAATGAAACCTGCCCTCAAAATGTCTTCAGGGAGGTAACGGCCAAAACATTTCAAAAGGTGACACGTACTTTAAGAGAACACTTTGAAGAACTAAGGGGTAATCACTGCTTGAAAAATAAAAAGGACATGCCTTAAAGCTCAATTTCAACGGATTATGAGGCACATGCGAATTCAACCACAAAGAGGTATCAGCTCACACTTGTCAGAATAACCATGAGCAAGAAAACTACAAACAATAAATGCTGAAGGTGTTGTGGAGAAATGCATACCCTCAACTTCAAGGGGGACGTAAGTTGGAAAGGGCCACGAATGAGAACAGAATGGAGGTGCCTTAAAAAGGTCAACATTGAGCTACCATATGATCCAGCAGGCCCACTCCTCCACCTATAATCTAAGAAGAGAGAATTGGAAAGACACAGGCAGGCAAATCTGCATTGCCCAGTGTTACAATAGCCAAGATATGGAAGTAACCAAAAAGACCACCAACAGATGGGTGGGCAAAGAAGAACTCCTCCATTTACAGATGGAATATTCGCTAGTGAAAAAAATGAAACAATGCCATTTGCAGCACCATAGATGAGTCTAGACGTAATCACGCCAGTGTAGTAAGTGAGAAAGCAAAAGGCACATATCCTATCATATCACTTTCAGGAGTTACTTAAAAATTGATACCAATGAAGATATTTCCACAGAGAAAGGCAATCACAGATTCATTAAAAAACTTATGGTTCACCAAATAGAAAGGGATGAGGATTGGATACATTACCATATTGGGGTTAACAGAGATATACAAACCATGTGAAATATATAACCACCAAAGACGTACGGAAGACCAGGAGAAGACTGCTCAACATTGTGTCATAACCTACATTGGCAAAGGATGCGAGGAAGAATAGATACACGTATATGTGTGAAAGAACCACATCTTGCACACCTAGAACAAACAAACCATTGTAATCAAATTTGCTGGGATAAAAAATAAAAAGTAAGTTACAAATATGAACAAGAAGTAATGAGACATAAAGTTAAAGGGCTTTTTCCTGGCACATTCCATTCTAATATACAACCTAGAACACCACTTCCATTAAGGCTCTGTTTCCCTAGTAACCAAATTTGGTAAAGGAGAAATGCTGCCACCTTGTGGCCGTATCCTGCAAGAGCAGCTTTAAAGTCACAGCCAATGGTCACTTAACATTCACAAGGACTCAGGGCTGTAAAGGACACTTGCCCTAAATATTTGTGCTGAAGTAGGGAATGGGCAAAAAATTCAAAACAGGCAAATGTTTCAAGAAGAGATTAGGAAGAGTTAAGTTTTACTCACACTCTTTTTAAAAAAAAGGAAAATGGATAAAAGCTCAACCTCAGGGAGTGTTAGACGCATGCAATCTAATCTACAAAAAGTTTCAACTTACACCAGTCGACTGACCATCAGCAAAAAGTCTACAAACAATAAATGCTGAAGGGGTTTTAGAGAACTGTGTACCCTCTGCCTGCTGGTGAGACGTAAAGGGGTAACAGCCAATAATGAGAACAGAAAGGAGCTGCGTTTAAAAGTAAAAATGGAGGTACTATTCAATCCAGCAGGCGCACCATTGGACCTCTCACCTGAGAAGACAAGAATCGAGAAGACACAGGCCGCAAAAGCTGCAGTGCAGCCTTATTCACAATAGCCAAGACAGTGAAGCAATCAAAATGTCCAACAACAGGTAAATGGATAAAGAAGAAGTGGTCCATGTACACAATGGAATATGAGCCATGGAAGACAATGAACCATTGCTCTTTGAGGCACCACAAATGAGTCTGGAGATAATCACGAAAGATGAGGTAAGTTGGAAAGCAAAAGACCTGTGTTCTATGATAGCACTTATAGGCGTTATCTAATAACTGACACAAATGAACATATTTCCACAGAGAAAGACACTCACAGATTTAGAAAACAAACTATGCTCATCTAAAACGACCGGTGGGGGGAATGGATAAATTAAGATTAGTGTTACTATATGTATACAAACACATATGATATACATATCTCAAAAAGACCAACCATATAGCAAGGGAAGTCTGCGGAACCCTCTGTAACATTTTACATGGGAAGAGGATCTGTACTTGAATAGACATATATAATGTACAAATGAACCAGATTGTGTACACCTAGGACAAACAATATTCTAAGCTTTACCCCAATTAAAACACTTTTAAAAACCAAGAAGAAATAATGACACATAAACTTGTGGGGGTTTCGCCACGCACATTCCAATGTAATTTACAACCTAGGAACACGACTTCCAGAAAGGCTCTGCTGCCCTACTCCCCAGATTTGGGAATGGGGAAATGCTGCCTCCTAGAGGCCGCTTCCCACAACAGCAGCTTTAAACCCATTGCTAAAGGTCACTAAATATTCACCAAACTTGCAGTTCGGGAAATGACACCTGCTCTCTAAAAAAAACGCTGGGGTGGAAAATCGACCAAATAATTCAAAAGAGGGCAACCTTCAAAGAAGACAATTTCAAGAGTTATATCGTACTGCCAATTGTTTCCTTTTTTTAACGGAAAAGAAAACGGCGGAGAAAAATGATGAGTTTTACGAATGTTCAAAGACATGCAAACCCAAATTACAAAAACCTATCAGCTCACAGCAGCCAGAAGGGCCATTAGCATCAATGCTGTAAACAATAAATGCTGAAGCGATTGTGGAGAAATGCGTACCCTCGATTCTAAGGGGGACGTGGTAAGAGCCACTAATGAAAACACAAAGAAGGTGCTTTGAAAAGGGAAACACGGTGCTACCAGTCAATCAATCACACCCACCGCTGGGCCTATCACCTGAGAAAATGAGAATCCAAAAGTCACAGGCTGGCAATCCTGCACTCCAACAATATTTACCATAGCCAACACTTGGAAGCAATGAAAATGTCCATCAACCGAGGAATGCACAAAGAAGAAGTGGTCCACGTACACAGTGGAAAATTACTCCAATAAAAAATAAAAATTAAATTTAAAAATCCAACGAAAGTAAGGAGACATCAGCTTGTGTGGGTTTGTCCGGGCACACTCCACTCTAATTTATAACCGAGAAACACCACAGGCCGCAAGGGCTTTTCCCTAGTTACCAGGGTGGGGAACATAGAAAGGCTGCCGCCCTCTGGCAGTTACCTGCAAAAGCAGTTTTAAAGCCTGTGCTAATGGTCATTTCATAGGAACAAGTACTGCAGAACTGTAAATGAAACCTGCCCTCAAAATGTCTTCAGGGAGGTAACGGCCAAAACATTTCAAAAGGTGACACGTACTTTAAGAGAACACTTTGAAGAACTAAGGGGTAATCACTGCTTGAAAAATAAAAAGGACATGCCTTAAAGCTCAATTTCAACGGATTATGAGGCACATGCGAATTCAACCACAAAGAGGTATCAGCTCACACTTGTCAGAATAACCATGAGCAAGAAAACTACAAACAATAAATGCTGAAGGTGTTGTGGAGAAATGCATACCCTCAACTTCAAGGGGGACGTAAGTTGGAAAGGGCCACGAGTGAGAACAGAATGGAGGTGCCTTAAAAAGGTCAACATTGAGCTACCATATGATCCAGCAGGCCCACTCCTCCACCTATAATCTAAGAAGAGAGAATTGGAAAGACACAGGCAGGCAAATCTGCATTGCCCAGTATTACAATAGCCAAGATATGGAAGTAACCAAAAAGACCACCAACAGATGGGTGGGCAAAGAAGAACTCCTCCATTTACAGATGGAATATTCGCTAGTGAAAAAAATGAAACAATGCCATTTGCAGCACCATAGATGAGTCTAGACGTAATCACGCCAAGTGTAGTAAGTGAGAAAGCAAAAGGCACATATCCTATCATATCACTTTCAGGAGTTACTTAAAAATTGATACCAATGAAGATATTTCCACAGAGAAAGGCAATCACAGATTCATTAAAAAACTTATGGTTCACCAAATAGAAAGGGATGAGGATTGGATACATTACCATATTGGGGTTAACAGAGATATACAAACCATGTGAAATATATAACCACCAAAGACGTACGGAAGACCAGGAGAAGACTGCTCAACATTGTGTCATAACCTACATTGGCAAAGGATGCGAGGAAGAATAGATACACGTATATGTGTGAAAGAACCACATCTTGCACACCTAGAACAAACAAACCATTGTAATCAAATTTGCTGGGATAAAAAATAAAAAGTAAGTTACAAATATGAACAAGAAGTAATGAGACATAAAGTTAAAGGGCTTTTTCCTGGCACATTCCATTCTAATATACAACCTAGAACACCACTTCCATTAAGGCTCTGTTTCCCTAGTAACCAAATTTGGTAAAGGAGAAATGCTGCCACCTTGTGGCCGTATCCTGCAAGAGCAGCTTTAAAGTCACAGCCAATGGTCACTTAACATTCACAAGGACTCAGGGCTGTAAAGGACACTTGCCCTAAATATTTGTGCTGAAGTAGGGAATGGGCAAAAAATTCAAAACAGGCAAATGTTTCAAGAAGAGATTAGGAAGAGTTAAGTTTTACTCACACTCTTTTTAAAAAAAAGGAAAATGGATAAAAGCTCAACCTCAGGGAGTGTTAGACGCATGCAATCTAATCTACAAAAAGTTTCAACTTACACCAGTCGACTGACCATCAGCAAAAAGTCTACAAACAATAAATGCTGAAGGGGTTTTAGAGAACTGTGTACCCTCTGCCTGCTGGTGAGACGTAAAGGGGTAACAGCCAATAATGAGAACAGAAAGGAGCTGCGTTTAAAAGTAAAAATGGAGGTACTATTCAATCCAGCAGGCGCACCATTGGACCTCTCACCTGAGAAGACAAGAATCGAGAAGACACAGGCCGCAAAAGCTGCAGTGCAGCCTTATTCACAATAGCCAAGACAGTGAAGCAATCAAAATGTCCAACAACAGGTAAATGGATAAAGAAGAAGTGGTCCATGTACACAATGGAATATGAGCCATGGAAGACAATGAACCATTGCTCTTTGAGGCACCACAAATGAGTCTGGAGATAATCACGAAAGATGAGGTAAGTTGGAAAGCAAAAGACCTGTGTTCTATGATAGCACTTATAGGCGTTATCTAATAACTGACACAAATGAACATATTTCCACAGAGAAAGACACTCACAGATTTAGAAAACAAACTATGCTCATCTAAAACGACCGGTGGGGGGAATGGATAAATTAAGATTAGTGTTACTATATGTATACAAACACATATGATATACATATCTCAAAAAGACCAACCATATAGCAAGGGAAGTCTGCGGAACCCTCTGTAACATTTTACATGGGAAGAGGATCTGTACTTGAATAGACATATATAATGTACAAATGAACCAGATTGTGTACACCTAGGACAAACAATATTCTAAGCTTTACCCCAATTAAAACACTTTTAAAAACCAAGAAGAAATAATGACACATAAACTTGTGGGGGTTTCGCCACGCACATTCCAATGTAATTTACAACCTAGGAACACGACTTCCAGAAAGGCTCTGCTGCCCTACTCCCCAGATTTGGGAATGGGGAAATGCTGCCTCCTAGAGGCCGCTTCCCACAACAGCAGCTTTAAACCCATTGCTAAAGGTCACTAAATATTCACCAAACTTGCAGTTCGGGAAATGACACCTGCTCTCTAAAAAAAACGCTGGGGTGGAAAATCGACCAAATAATTCAAAAGAGGGCAACCTTCAAAGAAGACAATTTCAAGAGTTATATCGTACTGCCAATTGTTTCCTTTTTTTAACGGAAAAGAAAACGGCGGAGAAAAATGATGAGTTTTACGAATGTTCAAAGACATGCAAACCCAAATTACAAAAACCTATCAGCTCACAGCAGCCAGAAGGGCCATTAGCATCAATGCTGTAAACAATAAATGCTGAAGCGATTGTGGAGAAATGCGTACCCTCGATTCTAAGGGGGACGTGGTAAGAGCCACTAATGAAAACACAAAGAAGGTGCTTTGAAAAGGGAAACACGGTGCTACCAGTCAATCAATCACACCCACTGCTGGGCCTATCACCTGAGAAAATGAGAATCCAAAAGTCACAGGCTGGCAATCCTGCACTCCAACAATATTTACCATAGCCAACACTTGGAAGCAATGAAAATGTCCATCAACCGAGGAATGCACAAAGAAGAAGTGGTCCACGTACACAGTGGAAAATTACTCCAATAAAAAATAAAAATTAAATTTAAAAATCCAACGAAAGTAAGGAGACATCAGCTTGTGTGGGTTTGTCCGGGCACACTCCACTCTAATTTATAACCGAGAAACACCACAGGCCGCAAGGGCTTTTCCCTAGTTACCAGGGTGGGGAACATAGAAAGGCTGCCGCCCTCTGGCAGTTACCTGCAAAAGCAGTTTTAAAGCCTGTGCTAATGGTCATTTCATAGGAACAAGTACTGCAGAACTGTAAATGAAACCTGCCCTCAAAATGTCTTCAGGGAGGTAACGGCCAAAACATTTCAAAAGGTGACACGTACTTTAAGAGAACACTTTGAAGAACTAAGGGGTAATCACTGCTTGAAAAATAAAAAGGACATGCCTTAAAGCTCAATTTCAACGGATTATGAGGCACATGCGAATTCAACCACAAAGAGGTATCAGCTCACACTTGTCAGAATAACCATGAGCAAGAAAACTACAAACAATAAATGCTGAAGGTGTTGTGGAGAAATGCATACCCTCAACTTCAAGGGGGACGTAAGTTGGAAAGGGCCACGAATGAGAACAGAATGGAGGTGCCTTAAAAAGGTCAACATTGAGCTACCATATGATCCAGCAGGCCCACTCCTCCACCTATAATCTAAGAAGAGAGAATTGGAAAGACACAGGCAGGCAAATCTGCATTGCCCAGTATTACAATAGCCAAGATATGGAAGTAACCAAAAAGACCACCAACAGATGGGTGGGCAAAGAAGAACTCCTCCATTTACAGATGGAATATTCGCTAGTGAAAAAAATGAAACAATGCCATTTGCAGCACCATAGATGAGTCTAGACGTAATCACGCCAAGTGTAGTAAGTGAGAAAGCAAAAGGCACATATCCTATCATATCACTTTCAGGAGTTACTTAAAAATTGATACCAATGAAGATATTTCCACAGAGAAAGGCAATCACAGATTCATTAAAAAACTTATGGTTCACCAAATAGAAAGGGATGAGGATTGGATACATTACCATATTGGGGTTAACAGAGATATACAAACCATGTGAAATATATAACCACCAAAGACGTACGGAAGACCAGGAGAAGACTGCTCAACATTGTGTCATAACCTACATTGGCAAAGGATGCGAGGAAGAATAGATACACGTATATGTGTGAAAGAACCACATCTTGCACACCTAGAACAAACAAACCATTGTAATCAAATTTGCTGGGATAAAAAATAAAAAGTAAGTTACAAATATGAACAAGAAGTAATGAGACATAAAGTTAAAGGGCTTTTTCCTGGCACATTCCATTCTAATATACAACCTAGAACACCACTTCCATTAAGGCTCTGTTTCCCTAGTAACCAAATTTGGTAAAGGAGAAATGCTGCCACCTTGTGGCCGTATCCTGCAAGAGCAGCTTTAAAGTCACAGCCAATGGTCACTTAACATTCACAAGGACTCAGGGCTGTAAAGGACACTTGCCCTAAATATTTGTGCTGAAGTAGGGAATGGGCAAAAAATTCAAAACAGGCAAATGTTTCAAGAAGAGATTAGGAAGAGTTAAGTTTTACTCACACTCTTTTTTAAAAAAAGGAAAATGGATAAAAGCTCAACCTCAGGGAGTGTTAGACGCATGCAATCTAATCTACAAAAAGTTTCAACTTACACCAGTCGACTGACCATCAGCAAAAAGTCTACAAACAATAAATGCTGAAGGGGTTTTAGAGAACTGTGTACCCTCTGCCTGCTGGTGAGACGTAAAGGGGTAACAGCCAATAATGAGAACAGAAAGGAGCTGCGTTTAAAAGTAAAAATGGAGGTACTATTCAATCCAGCAGGCGCACCATTGGACCTCTCACCTGAGAAGACAAGAATCGAGAAGACACAGGCCGCAAAAGCTGCAGTGCAGCCTTATTCACAATAGCCAAGACAGTGAAGCAATCAAAATGTCCAACAACAGGTAAATGGATAAAGAAGAAGTGGTCCATGTACACAATGGAATATGAGCCATGGAAGACAATGAACCATTGCTCTTTGAGGCACCACAAATGAGTCTGGAGATAATCACGAAAGATGAGGTAAGTTGGAAAGCAAAAGACCTGTGTTCTATGATAGCACTTATAGGCGTTATCTAATAACTGACACAAATGAACATATTTCCACAGAGAAAGACACTCACAGATTTAGAAAACAAACTATGCTCATCTAAAACGACCGGTGGGGGGAATGGATAAATTAAGATTAGTGTTACTATATGTATACAAACACATATGATATACATATCTCAAAAAGACCAACCATATAGCAAGGGAAGTCTGCGGAACCCTCTGTAACATTTTACATGGGAAGAGGATCTGTACTTGAATAGACATATATAATGTACAAATGAACCAGATTGTGTACACCTAGGACAAACAATATTCTAAGCTTTACCCCAATTAAAACACTTTTAAAAACCAAGAAGAAATAATGACACATAAACTTGTGGGGGTTTCGCCACGCACATTCCAATGTAATTTACAACCTAGGAACACGACTTCCAGAAAGGCTCTGCTGCCCTACTCCCCAGATTTGGGAATGGGGAAATGCTGCCTCCTAGAGGCCGCTTCCCACAACAGCAGCTTTAAACCCATTGCTAAAGGTCACTAAATATTCACCAAACTTGCAGTTCGGGAAATGACACCTGCTCTCTAAAAAAAACGCTGGGGTGGAAAATCGACCAAATAATTCAAAAGAGGGCAACCTTCAAAGAAGACAATTTCAAGAGTTATATTGTACTGCCAATTGTTTCCTTTTTTTAACGGAAAAGAAAACGGCGGAGAAAAATGATGAGTTTTACGAATGTTCAAAGACATGCAAACCCAAATTACAAAAACCTATCAGCTCACAGCAGCCAGAAGGGCCATTAGCATCAATGCTGTAAACAATAAATGCTGAAGCGATTGTGGAGAAATGCGTACCCTCGATTCTAAGGGGGACGTGGTAAGAGCCACTAATGAAAACACAAAGAAGGTGCTTTGAAAAGGGAAACACGGTGCTACCAGTCAATCAATCACACCCACTGCTGGGCCTATCACCTGAGAAAATGAGAATCCAAAAGTCACAGGCTGGCAATCCTGCACTCCAACAATATTTACCATAGCCAACACTTGGAAGCAATGAAAATGTCCATCAACCGAGGAATGCACAAAGAAGAAGTGGTCCACGTACACAGTGGAAAATTACTCCAATAAAAAATAAAAATTAAATTTAAAAATCCAACGAAAGTAAGGAGACATCAGCTTGTGTGGGTTTGTCCGGGCACACTCCACTCTAATTTATAACCGAGAAACACCACAGGCCGCAAGGGCTTTTCCCTAGTTACCAGGGTGGGGAACATAGAAAGGCTGCCGCCCTCTGGCAGTTACCTGCAAAAGCAGTTTTAAAGCCTGTGCTAATGGTCATTTCATAGGAACAAGTACTGCAGAACTGTAAATGAAACCTGCCCTCAAAATGTCTTCAGGGAGGTAACGGCCAAAACATTTCAAAAGGTGACACGTACTTTAAGAGAACACTTTGAAGAACTAAGGGGTAATCACTGCTTGAAAAATAAAAAGGACATGCCTTAAAGCTCAATTTCAACGGATTATGAGGCACATGCGAATTCAACCACAAAGAGGTATCAGCTCACACTTGTCAGAATAACCATGAGCAAGAAAACTACAAACAATAAATGCTGAAGGTGTTGTGGAGAAATGCATACCCTCAACTTCAAGGGGGACGTAAGTTGGAAAGGGCCACGAATGAGAACAGAATGGAGGTGCCTTAAAAAGGTCAACATTGAGCTACCATATGATCCAGCAGGCCCACTCCTCCACCTATAATCTAAGAAGAGAGAATTGGAAAGACACAGGCAGGCAAATCTGCATTGCCCAGTATTACAATAGCCAAGATATGGAAGTAACCAAAAAGACCACCAACAGATGGGTGGGCAAAGAAGAACTCCTCCATTTACAGATGGAATATTCGCTAGTGAAAAAAATGAAACAATGCCATTTGCAGCACCATAGATGAGTCTAGACGTAATCACGCCAAGTGTAGTAAGTGAGAAAGCAAAAGGCACATATCCTATCATATCACTTTCAGGAGTTACTTAAAAATTGATACCAATGAAGATATTTCCACAGAGAAAGGCAATCACAGATTCATTAAAAAAACTTATGGTTCACCAAATAGAAAGGGATGAGGATTGGATACATTACCATATTGGGGTTAACAGAGATATACAAACCATGTGAAATATATAACCACCAAAGACGTACGGAAGACCAGGAGAAGACTGCTCAACATTGTGTCATAACCTACATTGGCAAAGGATGCGAGGAAGAATAGATACACGTATATGTGTGAAAGAACCACATCTTGCACACCTAGAACAAACAAACCATTGTAATCAAATTTGCTGGGATAAAAAATAAAAAGTAAATTACAAATATGAACAAGAAGTAATGAGACATAAAGTTAAAGGGCTTTTTCCTGGCACATTCCATTCTAATATACAACCTAGAACACCACTTCCATTAAGGCTCTGTTTCCCTAGTAACCAAATTTGGTAAAGGAGAAATGCTGCCACCTTGTGGCCGTATCCTGCAAGAGCAGCTTTAAAGTCACAGCCAATGGTCACTTAACATTCACAAGGACTCAGGGCTGTAAAGGACACTTGCCCTAAATATTTGTGCTGAAGTAGGGAATGGGCAAAAAATTCAAAACAGGCAAATGTTTCAAGAAGAGATTAGGAAGAGTTAAGTTTTACTCACACTCTTTTTAAAAAAAAGGAAAATGGATAAAAGCTCAACCTCAGGGAGTGTTAGACGCATGCAATCTAATCTACAAAAAGTTTCAACTTACACCAGTCGACTGACCATCAGCAAAAAGTCTACAAACAATAAATGCTGAAGGGGTTTTAGAGAACTGTGTACCCTCTGCCTGCTGGTGAGACGTAAAGGGGTAACAGCCAATAATGAGAACAGAAAGGAGCTGCGTTTAAAAGTAAAAATGGAGGTACTATTCAATCCAGCAGGCGCACCATTGGACCTCTCACCTGAGAAGACAAGAATCGAGAAGACACAGGCCGCAAAAGCTGCAGTGCAGCCTTATTCACAATAGCCAAGACAGTGAAGCAATCAAAATGTCCAACAACAGGTAAATGGATAAAGAAGAAGTGGTCCATGTACACAATGGAATATGAGCCATGGAAGACAATGAACCATTGCTCTTTGAGGCACCACAAATGAGTCTGGAGATAATCACGAAAGATGAGGTAAGTTGGAAAGCAAAAGACCTGTGTTCTATGATAGCACTTATAGGCGTTATCTAATAACTGACACAAATGAACATATTTCCACAGAGAAAGACACTCACAGATTTAGAAAACAAACTATGCTCATCTAAAACGACCGGTGGGGGGAATGGATAAATTAAGATTAGTGTTACTATATGTATACAAACACATATGATATACATATCTCAAAAAGACCAACCATATAGCAAGGGAAGTCTGCGGAACCCTCTGTAACATTTTACATGGGAAGAGGATCTGTACTTGAATAGACATATATAATGTACAAATGAACCAGATTGTGTACACCTAGGACAAACAATATTCTAAGCTTTACCCCAATTAAAACACTTTTAAAAACCAAGAAGAAATAATGACACATAAACTTGTGGGGGTTTCGCCACGCACATTCCAATGTAATTTACAACCTAGGAACACGACTTCCAGAAAGGCTCTGCTGCCCTACTCCCCAGATTTGGGAATGGGGAAATGCTGCCTCCTAGAGGCCGCTTCCCACAACAGCAGCTTTAAACCCATTGCTAAAGGTCACTAAATATTCACCAAACTTGCAGTTCGGGAAATGACACCTGCTCTCTAAAAAAAACGCTGGGGTGGAAAATCGACCAAATAATTCAAAAGAGGGCAACCTTCAAAGAAGACAATTTCAAGAGTTATATTGTACTGCCAATTGTTTCCTTTTTTTAACGGAAAAGAAAACGGCGGAGAAAAATGATGAGTTTTACGAATGTTCAAAGACATGCAAACCCAAATTACAAAAACCTATCAGCTCACAGCAGCCAGAAGGGCCATTAGCATCAATGCTGTAAACAATAAATGCTGAAGCGATTGTGGAGAAATGCGTACCCTCGATTCTAAGGGGGACGTGGTAAGAGCCACTAATGAAAACACAAAGAAGGTGCTTTGAAAAGGGAAACACGGTGCTACCAGTCAATCAATCACACCCACTGCTGGGCCTATCACCTGAGAAAATGAGAATCCAAAAGTCACAGGCTGGCAATCCTGCACTCCAACAATATTTACCATAGCCAACACTTGGAAGCAATGAAAATGTCCATCAACCGAGGAATGCACAAAGAAGAAGTGGTCCACGTACACAGTGGAAAATTACTCCAATAAAAAATAAAAATTAAATTTAAAAATCCAACGAAAGTAAGGAGACATCAGCTTGTGTGGGTTTGTCCGGGCACACTCCACTCTAATTTATAACCGAGAAACACCACAGGCCGCAAGGGCTTTTCCCTAGTTACCAGGGTGGGGAACATAGAAAGGCTGCCGCCCTCTGGCAGTTACCTGCAAAAGCAGTTTTAAAGCCTGTGCTAATGGTCATTTCATAGGAACAAGTACTGCAGAACTGTAAATGAAACCTGCCCTCAAAATGTCTTCAGGGAGGTAACGGCCAAAACATTTCAAAAGGTGACACGTACTTTAAGAGAACACTTTGAAGAACTAAGGGGTAATCACTGCTTGAAAAATAAAAAGGACATGCCTTAAAGCTCAATTTCAACGGATTATGAGGCACATGCGAATTCAACCACAAAGAGGTATCAGCTCACACTTGTCAGAATAACCATGAGCAAGAAAACTACAAACAATAAATGCTGAAGGTGTTGTGGAGAAATGCATACCCTCAACTTCAAGGGGGACGTAAGTTGGAAAGGGCCACGAATGAGAACAGAATGGAGGTGCCTTAAAAAGGTCAACATTGAGCTACCATATGATCCAGCAGGCCCACTCCTCCACCTATAATCTAAGAAGAGAGAATTGGAAAGACACAGGCAGGCAAATCTGCATTGCCCAGTATTACAATAGCCAAGATATGGAAGTAACCAAAAAGACCACCAACAGATGGGTGGGCAAAGAAGAACTCCTCCATTTACAGATGGAATATTCGCTAGTGAAAAAAATGAAACAATGCCATTTGCAGCACCATAGATGAGTCTAGACGTAATCACGCCAAGTGTAGTAAGTGAGAAAGCAAAAGGCACATATCCTATCATATCACTTTCAGGAGTTACTTAAAAATTGATACCAATGAAGATATTTCCACAGAGAAAGGCAATCACAGATTCATTAAAAAAACTTATGGTTCACCAAATAGAAAGGGATGAGGATTGGATACATTACCATATTGGGGTTAACAGAGATATACAAACCATGTGAAATATATAACCACCAAAGACGTACGGAAGACCAGGAGAAGACTGCTCAACATTGTGTCATAACCTACATTGGCAAAGGATGCGAGGAAGAATAGATACACGTATATGTGTGAAAGAACCACATCTTGCACACCTAGAACAAACAAACCATTGTAATCAAATTTGCTGGGATAAAAAATAAAAAGTAAGTTACAAATATGAACAAGAAGTAATGAGACATAAAGTTAAAGGGCTTTTTCCTGGCACATTCCATTCTAATATACAACCTAGAACACCACTTCCATTAAGGCTCTGTTTCCCTAGTAACCAAATTTGGTAAAGGAGAAATGCTGCCACCTTGTGGCCGTATCCTGCAAGAGCAGCTTTAAAGTCACAGCCAATGGTCACTTAACATTCACAAGGACTCAGGGCTGTAAAGGACACTTGCCCTAAATATTTGTGCTGAAGTAGGGAATGGGCAAAAAATTCAAAACAGGCAAATGTTTCAAGAAGAGATTAGGAAGAGTTAAGTTTTACTCACACTCTTTTTAAAAAAAAGGAAAATGGATAAAAGCTCAACCTCAGGGAGTGTTAGACGCATGCAATCTAATCTACAAAAAGTTTCAACTTACACCAGTCGACTGACCATCAGCAAAAAGTCTACAAACAATAAATGCTGAAGGGGTTTTAGAGAACTGTGTACCCTCTGCCTGCTGGTGAGACGTAAAGGGGTAACAGCCAATAATGAGAACAGAAAGGAGCTGCGTTTAAAAGTAAAAATGGAGGTACTATTCAATCCAGCAGGCGCACCATTGGACCTCTCACCTGAGAAGACAAGAATCGAGAAGACACAGGCCGCAAAAGCTGCAGTGCAGCCTTATTCACAATAGCCAAGACAGTGAAGCAATCAAAATGTCCAACAACAGGTAAATGGATAAAGAAGAAGTGGTCCATGTACACAATGGAATATGAGCCATGGAAGACAATGAACCATTGCTCTTTGAGGCACCACAAATGAGTCTGGAGATAATCACGAAAGATGAGGTAAGTTGGAAAGCAAAAGACCTGTGTTCTATGATAGCACTTATAGGCGTTATCTAATAACTGACACAAATGAACATATTTCCACAGAGAAAGACACTCACAGATTTAGAAAACAAACTATGCTCATCTAAAACGACCGGTGGGGGGAATGGATAAATTAAGATTAGTGTTACTATATGTATACAAACACATATGATATACATATCTCAAAAAGACCAACCATATAGCAAGGGAAGTCTGCGGAACCCTCTGTAACATTTTACATGGGAAGAGGATCTGTACTTGAATAGACATATATAATGTACAAATGAACCAGATTGTGTACACCTAGGACAAACAATATTCTAAGCTTTACCCCAATTAAAACACTTTTAAAAACCAAGAAGAAATAATGACACATAAACTTGTGGGGGTTTCGCCACGCACATTCCAATGTAATTTACAACCTAGGAACACGACTTCCAGAAAGGCTCTGCTGCCCTACTCCCCAGATTTGGGAATGGGGAAATGCTGCCTCCTAGAGGCCGCTTCCCACAACAGCAGCTTTAAACCCATTGCTAAAGGTCACTAAATATTCACCAAACTTGCAGTTCGGGAAATGACACCTGCTCTCTAAAAAAAACGCTGGGGTGGAAAATCGACCAAATAATTCAAAAGAGGGCAACCTTCAAAGAAGACAATTTCAAGAGTTATATTGTACTGCCAATTGTTTCCTTTTTTTAACGGAAAAGAAAACGGCGGAGAAAAATGATGAGTTTTACGAATGTTCAAAGACATGCAAACCCAAATTACAAAAACCTATCAGCTCACAGCAGCCAGAAGGGCCATTAGCATCAATGCTGTAAACAATAAATGCTGAAGCGATTGTGGAGAAATGCGTACCCTCGATTCTAAGGGGGACGTGGTAAGAGCCACTAATGAAAACACAAAGAAGGTGCTTTGAAAAGGGAAACACGGTGCTACCAGTCAATCAATCACACCCACTGCTGGGCCTATCACCTGAGAAAATGAGAATCCAAAAGTCACAGGCTGGCAATCCTGCACTCCAA
Source organism: Balaenoptera borealis (assembly GCF_965194805.1). Lineage (NCBI taxonomy): Eukaryota > Metazoa > Chordata > Mammalia > Artiodactyla > Balaenopteridae > Balaenoptera > Balaenoptera borealis. The sequence goes on from NW_028122904.1 coordinate 29,797, forward strand.
CAATATTTACCATAGCCAACACTTGGAAGCAATGAAAATGTCCATCAACCGAGGAATGCACAAAGAAGAAGTGGTCCACGTACACAGTGGAAAATTACTCCAATAAAAAATAAAAATTAAATTTAAAAATCCAACGAAAGTAAGGAGACATCAGCTTGTGTGGGTTTGTCCGGGCACACTCCACTCTAATTTATAACCGAGAAACACCACAGGCCGCAAGGGCTTTTCCCTAGTTACCAGGGTGGGGAACATAGAAAGGCTGCCGCCCTCTGGCAGTTACCTGCAAAAGCAGTTTTAAAGCCTGTGCTAATGGTCATTTCATAGGAACAAGTACTGCAGAACTGTAAATGAAACCTGCCCTCAAAATGTCTTCAGGGAGGTAACGGCCAAAACATTTCAAAAGGTGACACGTACTTTAAGAGAACACTTTGAAGAACTAAGGGGTAATCACTGCTTGAAAAATAAAAAGGACATGCCTTAAAGCTCAATTTCAACGGATTATGAGGCACATGCGAATTCAACCACAAAGAGGTATCAGCTCACACTTGTCAGAATAACCATGAGCAAGAAAACTACAAACAATAAATGCTGAAGGTGTTGTGGAGAAATGCATACCCTCAACTTCAAGGGGGACGTAAGTTGGAAAGGGCCACGAATGAGAACAGAATGGAGGTGCCTTAAAAAGGTCAACATTGAGCTACCATATGATCCAGCAGGCCCACTCCTCCACCTATAATCTAAGAAGAGAGAATTGGAAAGACACAGGCAGGCAAATCTGCATTGCCCAGTATTACAATAGCCAAGATATGGAAGTAACCAAAAAGACCACCAACAGATGGGTGGGCAAAGAAGAACTCCTCCATTTACAGATGGAATATTCGCTAGTGAAAAAAATGAAACAATGCCATTTGCAGCACCATAGATGAGTCTAGACGTAATCACGCCAAGTGTAGTAAGTGAGAAAGCAAAAGGCACATATCCTATCATATCACTTTCAGGAGTTACTTAAAAATTGATACCAATGAAGATATTTCCACAGAGAAAGGCAATCACAGATTCATTAAAAAAACTTATGGTTCACCAAATAGAAAGGGATGAGGATTGGATACATTACCATATTGGGGTTAACAGAGATATACAAACCATGTGAAATATATAACCACCAAAGACGTACGGAAGACCAGGAGAAGACTGCTCAACATTGTGTCATAACCTACATTGGCAAAGGATGCGAGGAAGAATAGATACACGTATATGTGTGAAAGAACCACATCTTGCACACCTAGAACAAACAAACCATTGTAATCAAATTTGCTGGGATAAAAAATAAAAAGTAAATTACAAATATGAACAAGAAGTAATGAGACATAAAGTTAAAGGGCTTTTTCCTGGCACATTCCATTCTAATATACAACCTAGAACACCACTTCCATTAAGGCTCTGTTTCCCTAGTAACCAAATTTGGTAAAGGAGAAATGCTGCCACCTTGTGGCCGTATCCTGCAAGAGCAGCTTTAAAGTCACAGCCAATGGTCACTTAACATTCACAAGGACTCAGGGCTGTAAAGGACACTTGCCCTAAATATTTGTGCTGAAGTAGGGAATGGGCAAAAAATTCAAAACAGGCAAATGTTTCAAGAAGAGATTAGGAAGAGTTAAGTTTTACTCACACTCTTTTTAAAAAAAAGGAAAATGGATAAAAGCTCAACCTCAGGGAGTGTTAGACGCATGCAATCTAATCTACAAAAAGTTTCAACTTACACCAGTCGACTGACCATCAGCAAAAAGTCTACAAACAATAAATGCTGAAGGGGTTTTAGAGAACTGTGTACCCTCTGCCTGCTGGTGAGACGTAAAGGGGTAACAGCCAATAATGAGAACAGAAAGGAGCTGCGTTTAAAAGTAAAAATGGAGGTACTATTCAATCCAGCAGGCGCACCATTGGACCTCTCACCTGAGAAGACAAGAATCGAGAAGACACAGGCCGCAAAAGCTGCAGTGCAGCCTTATTCACAATAGCCAAGACAGTGAAGCAATCAAAATGTCCAACAACAGGTAAATGGATAAAGAAGAAGTGGTCCATGTACACAATGGAATATGAGCCATGGAAGACAATGAACCATTGCTCTTTGAGGCACCACAAATGAGTCTGGAGATAATCACGAAAGATGAGGTAAGTTGGAAAGCAAAAGACCTGTGTTCTATGATAGCACTTATAGGCGTTATCTAATAACTGACACAAATGAACATATTTCCACAGAGAAAGACACTCACAGATTTAGAAAACAAACTATGCTCATCTAAAACGACCGGTGGGGGGAATGGATAAATTAAGATTAGTGTTACTATATGTATACAAACACATATGATATACATATCTCAAAAAGACCAACCATATAGCAAGGGAAGTCTGCGGAACCCTCTGTAACATTTTACATGGGAAGAGGATCTGTACTTGAATAGACATATATAATGTACAAATGAACCAGATTGTGTACACCTAGGACAAACAATATTCTAAGCTTTACCCCAATTAAAACACTTTTAAAAACCAAGAAGAAATAATGACACATAAACTTGTGGGGGTTTCGCCACGCACATTCCAATGTAATTTACAACCTAGGAACACGACTTCCAGAAAGGCTCTGCTGCCCTACTCCCCAGATTTGGGAATGGGGAAATGCTGCCTCCTAGAGGCCGCTTCCCACAACAGCAGCTTTAAACCCATTGCTAAAGGTCACTAAATATTCACCAAACTTGCAGTTCGGGAAATGACACCTGCTCTCTAAAAAAAACGCTGGGGTGGAAAATCGACCAAATAATTCAAAAGAGGGCAACCTTCAAAGAAGACAATTTCAAGAGTTATATTGTACTGCCAATTGTTTCCTTTTTTTAACGGAAAAGAAAACGGCGGAGAAAAATGATGAGTTTTACGAATGTTCAAAGACATGCAAACCCAAATTACAAAAACCTATCAGCTCACAGCAGCCAGAAGGGCCATTAGCATCAATGCTGTAAACAATAAATGCTGAAGCGATTGTGGAGAAATGCGTACCCTCGATTCTAAGGGGGACGTGGTAAGAGCCACTAATGAAAACACAAAGAAGGTGCTTTGAAAAGGGAAACACGGTGCTACCAGTCAATCAATCACACCCACTGCTGGGCCTATCACCTGAGAAAATGAGAATCCAAAAGTCACAGGCTGGCAATCCTGCACTCCAACAATATTTACCATAGCCAACACTTGGAAGCAATGAAAATGTCCATCAACCGAGGAATGCACAAAGAAGAAGTGGTCCACGTACACAGTGGAAAATTACTCCAATAAAAAATAAAAATTAAATTTAAAAATCCAACGAAAGTAAGGAGACATCAGCTTGTGTGGGTTTGTCCGGGCACACTCCACTCTAATTTATAACCGAGAAACACCACAGGCCGCAAGGGCTTTTCCCTAGTTACCAGGGTGGGGAACATAGAAAGGCTGCCGCCCTCTGGCAGTTACCTGCAAAAGCAGTTTTAAAGCCTGTGCTAATGGTCATTTCATAGGAACAAGTACTGCAGAACTGTAAATGAAACCTGCCCTCAAAATGTCTTCAGGGAGGTAACGGCCAAAACATTTCAAAAGGTGACACGTACTTTAAGAGAACACTTTGAAGAACTAAGGGGTAATCACTGCTTGAAAAATAAAAAGGACATGCCTTAAAGCTCAATTTCAACGGATTATGAGGCACATGCGAATTCAACCACAAAGAGGTATCAGCTCACACTTGTCAGAATAACCATGAGCAAGAAAACTACAAACAATAAATGCTGAAGGTGTTGTGGAGAAATGCATACCCTCAACTTCAAGGGGGACGTAAGTTGGAAAGGGCCACGAATGAGAACAGAATGGAGGTGCCTTAAAAAGGTCAACATTGAGCTACCATATGATCCAGCAGGCCCACTCCTCCACCTATAATCTAAGAAGAGAGAATTGGAAAGACACAGGCAGGCAAATCTGCATTGCCCAGTATTACAATAGCCAAGATATGGAAGTAACCAAAAAGACCACCAACAGATGGGTGGGCAAAGAAGAACTCCTCCATTTACAGATGGAATATTCGCTAGTGAAAAAAATGAAACAATGCCATTTGCAGCACCATAGATGAGTCTAGACGTAATCACGCCAAGTGTAGTAAGTGAGAAAGCAAAAGGCACATATCCTATCATATCACTTTCAGGAGTTACTTAAAAATTGATACCAATGAAGATATTTCCACAGAGAAAGGCAATCACAGATTCATTAAAAAAACTTATGGTTCACCAAATAGAAAGGGATGAGGATTGGATACATTACCATATTGGGGTTAACAGAGATATACAAACCATGTGAAATATATAACCACCAAAGACGTACGGAAGACCAGGAGAAGACTGCTCAACATTGTGTCATAACCTACATTGGCAAAGGATGCGAGGAAGAATAGATACACGTATATGTGTGAAAGAACCACATCTTGCACACCTAGAACAAACAAACCATTGTAATCAAATTTGCTGGGATAAAAAATAAAAAGTAAATTACAAATATGAACAAGAAGTAATGAGACATAAAGTTAAAGGGCTTTTTCCTGGCACATTCCATTCTAATATACAACCTAGAACACCACTTCCATTAAGGCTCTGTTTCCCTAGTAACCAAATTTGGTAAAGGAGAAATGCTGCCACCTTGTGGCCGTATCCTGCAAGAGCAGCTTTAAAGTCACAGCCAATGGTCACTTAACATTCACAAGGACTCAGGGCTGTAAAGGACACTTGCCCTAAATATTTGTGCTGAAGTAGGGAATGGGCAAAAAATTCAAAACAGGCAAATGTTTCAAGAAGAGATTAGGAAGAGTTAAGTTTTACTCACACTCTTTTTAAAAAAAAGGAAAATGGATAAAAGCTCAACCTCAGGGAGTGTTAGACGCATGCAATCTAATCTACAAAAAGTTTCAACTTACACCAGTCGACTGACCATCAGCAAAAAGTCTACAAACAATAAATGCTGAAGGGGTTTTAGAGAACTGTGTACCCTCTGCCTGCTGGTGAGACGTAAAGGGGTAACAGCCAATAATGAGAACAGAAAGGAGCTGCGTTTAAAAGTAAAAATGGAGGTACTATTCAATCCAGCAGGCGCACCATTGGACCTCTCACCTGAGAAGACAAGAATCGAGAAGACACAGGCCGCAAAAGCTGCAGTGCAGCCTTATTCACAATAGCCAAGACAGTGAAGCAATCAAAATGTCCAACAACAGGTAAATGGATAAAGAAGAAGTGGTCCATGTACACAATGGAATATGAGCCATGGAAGACAATGAACCATTGCTCTTTGAGGCACCACAAATGAGTCTGGAGATAATCACGAAAGATGAGGTAAGTTGGAAAGCAAAAGACCTGTGTTCTATGATAGCACTTATAGGCGTTATCTAATAACTGACACAAATGAACATATTTCCACAGAGAAAGACACTCACAGATTTAGAAAACAAACTATGCTCATCTAAAACGACCGGTGGGGGGAATGGATAAATTAAGATTAGTGTTACTATATGTATACAAACACATATGATATACATATCTCAAAAAGACCAACCATATAGCAAGGGAAGTCTGTGGAACCCTCTGTAACATTTTACATGGGAAGAGGATCTGTACTTGAATAGACATATATAATGTACAAATGAACCAGATTGTGTACACCTAGGACAAACAATATTCTAAGCTTTACCCCAATTAAAACACTTTTAAAAACCAAGAAGAAATAATGACACATAAACTTGTGGGGGTTTCGCCACGCACATTCCAATGTAATTTACAACCTAGGAACACGACTTCCAGAAAGGCTCTGCTGCCCTACTCCCCAGATTTGGGAATGGGGAAATGCTGCCTCCTAGAGGCCGCTTCCCACAACAGCAGCTTTAAACCCATTGCTAAAGGTCACTAAATATTCACCAAACTTGCAGTTCGGGAAATGACACCTGCTCTCTAAAAAAAACGCTGGGGTGGAAAATCGACCAAATAATTCAAAAGAGGGCAACCTTCAAAGAAGACAATTTCAAGAGTTATATTGTACTGCCAATTGTTTCCTTTTTTTAACGGAAAAGAAAACGGCGGAGAAAAATGATGAGTTTTACGAATGTTCAAAGACATGCAAACCCAAATTACAAAAACCTATCAGCTCACAGCAGCCAGAAGGGCCATTAGCATCAATGCTGTAAACAATAAATGCTGAAGCGATTGTGGAGAAATGCGTACCCTCGATTCTAAGGGGGACGTGGTAAGAGCCACTAATGAAAACACAAAGAAGGTGCTTTGAAAAGGGAAACACGGTGCTACCAGTCAATCAATCACACCCACTGCTGGGCCTATCACCTGAGAAAATGAGAATCCAAAAGTCACAGGCTGGCAATCCTGCACTCCAACAATATTTACCATAGCCAACACTTGGAAGCAATGAAAATGTCCATCAACCGAGGAATGCACAAAGAAGAAGTGGTCCACGTACACAGTGGAAAATTACTCCAATAAAAAATAAAAATTAAATTTAAAAATCCAACGAAAGTAAGGAGACATCAGCTTGTGTGGGTTTGTCCGGGCACACTCCACTCTAATTTATAACCGAGAAACACCACAGGCCGCAAGGGCTTTTCCCTAGTTACCAGGGTGGGGAACATAGAAAGGCTGCCGCCCTCTGGCAGTTACCTGCAAAAGCAGTTTTAAAGCCTGTGCTAATGGTCATTTCATAGGAACAAGTACTGCAGAACTGTAAATGAAACCTGCCCTCAAAATGTCTTCAGGGAGGTAACGGCCAAAACATTTCAAAAGGTGACACGTACTTTAAGAGAACACTTTGAAGAACTAAGGGGTAATCACTGCTTGAAAAATAAAAAGGACATGCCTTAAAGCTCAATTTCAACGGATTATGAGGCACATGCGAATTCAACCACAAAGAGGTATCAGCTCACACTTGTCAGAATAACCATGAGCAAGAAAACTACAAACAATAAATGCTGAAGGTGTTGTGGAGAAATGCATACCCTCAACTTCAAGGGGGACGTAAGTTGGAAAGGGCCACGAATGAGAACAGAATGGAGGTGCCTTAAAAAGGTCAACATTGAGCTACCATATGATCCAGCAGGCCCACTCCTCCACCTATAATCTAAGAAGAGAGAATTGGAAAGACACAGGCAGGCAAATCTGCATTGCCCAGTATTACAATAGCCAAGATATGGAAGTAACCAAAAAGACCACCAACAGATGGGTGGGCAAAGAAGAACTCCTCCATTTACAGATGGAATATTCGCTAGTGAAAAAAATGAAACAATGCCATTTGCAGCACCATAGATGAGTCTAGACGTAATCACGCCAAGTGTAGTAAGTGAGAAAGCAAAAGGCACATATCCTATCATATCACTTTCAGGAGTTACTTAAAAATTGATACCAATGAAGATATTTCCACAGAGAAAGGCAATCACAGATTCATTAAAAAAACTTATGGTTCACCAAATAGAAAGGGATGAGGATTGGATACATTACCATATTGGGGTTAACAGAGATATACAAACCATGTGAAATATATAACCACCAAAGACGTACGGAAGACCAGGAGAAGACTGCTCAACATTGTGTCATAACCTACATTGGCAAAGGATGCGAGGAAGAATAGATACACGTATATGTGTGAAAGAACCACATCTTGCACACCTAGAACAAACAAACCATTGTAATCAAATTTGCTGGGATAAAAAATAAAAAGTAAATTACAAATATGAACAAGAAGTAATGAGACATAAAGTTAAAGGGCTTTTTCCTGGCACATTCCATTCTAATATACAACCTAGAACACCACTTCCATTAAGGCTCTGTTTCCCTAGTAACCAAATTTGGTAAAGGAGAAATGCTGCCACCTTGTGGCCGTATCCTGCAAGAGCAGCTTTAAAGTCACAGCCAATGGTCACTTAACATTCACAAGGACTCAGGGCTGTAAAGGACACTTGCCCTAAATATTTGTGCTGAAGTAGGGAATGGGCAAAAAATTCAAAACAGGCAAATGTTTCAAGAAGAGATTAGGAAGAGTTAAGTTTTACTCACACTCTTTTTAAAAAAAAGGAAAATGGATAAAAGCTCAACCTCAGGGAGTGTTAGACGCATGCAATCTAATCTACAAAAAGTTTCAACTTACACCAGTCGACTGACCATCAGCAAAAAGTCTACAAACAATAAATGCTGAAGGGGTTTTAGAGAACTGTGTACCCTCTGCCTGCTGGTGAGACGTAAAGGGGTAACAGCCAATAATGAGAACAGAAAGGAGCTGCGTTTAAAAGTAAAAATGGAGGTACTATTCAATCCAGCAGGCGCACCATTGGACCTCTCACCTGAGAAGACAAGAATCGAGAAGACACAGGCCGCAAAAGCTGCAGTGCAGCCTTATTCACAATAGCCAAGACAGTGAAGCAATCAAAATGTCCAACAACAGGTAAATGGATAAAGAAGAAGTGGTCCATGTACACAATGGAATATGAGCCATGGAAGACAATGAACCATTGCTCTTTGAGGCACCACAAATGAGTCTGGAGATAATCACGAAAGATGAGGTAAGTTGGAAAGCAAAAGACCTGTGTTCTATGATAGCACTTATAGGCGTTATCTAATAACTGACACAAATGAACATATTTCCACAGAGAAAGACACTCACAGATTTAGAAAACAAACTATGCTCATCTAAAACGACCGGTGGGGGGAATGGATAAATTAAGATTAGTGTTACTATATGTATACAAACACATATGATATACATATCTCAAAAAGACCAACCATATAGCAAGGGAAGTCTGCGGAACCCTCTGTAACATTTTACATGGGAAGAGGATCTGTACTTGAATAGACATATATAATGTACAAATGAACCAGATTGTGTACACCTAGGACAAACAATATTCTAAGCTTTACCCCAATTAAAACACTTTTAAAAACCAAGAAGAAATAATGACACATAAACTTGTGGGGGTTTCGCCACGCACATTCCAATGTAATTTACAACCTAGGAACACGACTTCCAGAAAGGCTCTGCTGCCCTACTCCCCAGATTTGGGAATGGGGAAATGCTGCCTCCTAGAGGCCGCTTCCCACAACAGCAGCTTTAAACCCATTGCTAAAGGTCACTAAATATTCACCAAACTTGCAGTTCGGGAAATGACACCTGCTCTCTAAAAAAAACGCTGGGGTGGAAAATCGACCAAATAATTCAAAAGAGGGCAACCTTCAAAGAAGACAATTTCAAGAGTTATATTGTACTGCCAATTGTTTCCTTTTTTTAACGGAAAAGAAAACGGCGGAGAAAAATGATGAGTTTTACGAATGTTCAAAGACATGCAAACCCAAATTACAAAAACCTATCAGCTCACAGCAGCCAGAAGGGCCATTAGCATCAATGCTGTAAACAATAAATGCTGAAGCGATTGTGGAGAAATGCGTACCCTCGATTCTAAGGGGGACGTGGTAAGAGCCACTAATGAAAACACAAAGAAGGTGCTTTGAAAAGGGAAACACGGTGCTACCAGTCAATCAATCACACCCACTGCTGGGCCTATCACCTGAGAAAATGAGAATCCAAAAGTCACAGGCTGGCAATCCTGCACTCCAACAATATTTACCATAGCCAACACTTGGAAGCAATGAAAATGTCCATCAACCGAGGAATGCACAAAGAAGAAGTGGTCCACGTACACAGTGGAAAATTACTCCAATAAAAAATAAAAATTAAATTTAAAAATCCAACGAAAGTAAGGAGACATCAGCTTGTGTGGGTTTGTCCGGGCACACTCCACTCTAATTTATAACCGAGAAACACCACAGGCCGCAAGGGCTTTTCCCTAGTTACCAGGGTGGGGAACATAGAAAGGCTGCCGCCCTCTGGCAGTTACCTGCAAAAGCAGTTTTAAAGCCTGTGCTAATGGTCATTTCATAGGAACAAGTACTGCAGAACTGTAAATGAAACCTGCCCTCAAAATGTCTTCAGGGAGGTAACGGCCAAAACATTTCAAAAGGTGACACGTACTTTAAGAGAACACTTTGAAGAACTAAGGGGTAATCACTGCTTGAAAAATAAAAAGGACATGCCTTAAAGCTCAATTTCAACGGATTATGAGGCACATGCGAATTCAACCACAAAGAGGTATCAGCTCACACTTGTCAGAATAACCATGAGCAAGAAAACTACAAACAATAAATGCTGAAGGTGTTGTGGAGAAATGCATACCCTCAACTTCAAGGGGGACGTAAGTTGGAAAGGGCCACGAATGAGAACAGAATGGAGGTGCCTTAAAAAGGTCAACATTGAGCTACCATATGATCCAGCAGGCCCACTCCTCCACCTATAATCTAAGAAGAGAGAATTGGAAAGACACAGGCAGGCAAATCTGCATTGCCCAGTATTACAATAGCCAAGATATGGAAGTAACCAAAAAGACCACCAACAGATGGGTGGGCAAAGAAGAACTCCTCCATTTACAGATGGAATATTCGCTAGTGAAAAAAATGAAACAATGCCATTTGCAGCACCATAGATGAGTCTAGACGTAATCACGCCAAGTGTAGTAAGTGAGAAAGCAAAAGGCACATATCCTATCATATCACTTTCAGGAGTTACTTAAAAATTGATACCAATGAAGATATTTCCACAGAGAAAGGCAATCACAGATTCATTAAAAAAACTTATGGTTCACCAAATAGAAAGGGATGAGGATTGGATACATTACCATATTGGGGTTAACAGAGATATACAAACCATGTGAAATATATAACCACCAAAGACGTACGGAAGACCAGGAGAAGACTGCTCAACATTGTGTCATAACCTACATTGGCAAAGGATGCGAGGAAGAATAGATACACGTATATGTGTGAAAGAACCACATCTTGCACACCTAGAACAAACAAACCATTGTAATCAAATTTGCTGGGATAAAAAATAAAAAGTAAATTACAAATATGAACAAGAAGTAATGAGACATAAAGTTAAAGGGCTTTTTCCTGGCACATTCCATTCTAATATACAACCTAGAACACCACTTCCATTAAGGCTCTGTTTCCCTAGTAACCAAATTTGGTAAAGGAGAAATGCTGCCACCTTGTGGCCGTATCCTGCAAGAGCAGCTTTAAAGTCACAGCCAATGGTCACTTAACATTCACAAGGACTCAGGGCTGTAAAGGACACTTGCCCTAAATATTTGTGCTGAAGTAGGGAATGGGCAAAAAATTCAAAACAGGCAAATGTTTCAAGAAGAGATTAGGAAGAGTTAAGTTTTACTCACACTCTTTTTAAAAAAAAGGAAAATGGATAAAAGCTCAACCTCAGGGAGTGTTAGACGCATGCAATCTAATCTACAAAAAGTTTCAACTTACACCAGTCGACTGACCATCAGCAAAAAGTCTACAAACAATAAATGCTGAAGGGGTTTTAGAGAACTGTGTACCCTCTGCCTGCTGGTGAGACGTAAAGGGGTAACAGCCAATAATGAGAACAGAAAGGAGCTGCGTTTAAAAGTAAAAATGGAGGTACTATTCAATCCAGCAGGCGCACCATTGGACCTCTCACCTGAGAAGACAAGAATCGAGAAGACACAGGCCGCAAAAGCTGCAGTGCAGCCTTATTCACAATAGCCAAGACAGTGAAGCAATCAAAATGTCCAACAACAGGTAAATGGATAAAGAAGAAGTGGTCCATGTACACAATGGAATATGAGCCATGGAAGACAATGAACCATTGCTCTTTGAGGCACCACAAATGAGTCTGGAGATAATCACGAAAGATGAGGTAAGTTGGAAAGCAAAAGACCTGTGTTCTATGATAGCACTTATAGGCGTTATCTAATAACTGACACAAATGAACATATTTCCACAGAGAAAGACACTCACAGATTTAGAAAACAAACTATGCTCATCTAAAACGACCGGTGGGGGGAATGGATAAATTAAGATTAGTGTTACTATATGTATACAAACACATATGATATACATATCTCAAAAAGACCAACCATATAGCAAGGGAAGTCTGCGGAACCCTCTGTAACATTTTACATGGGAAGAGGATCTGTACTTGAATAGACATATATAATGTACAAATGAACCAGATTGTGTACACCTAGGACAAACAATATTCTAAGCTTTACCCCAATTAAAACACTTTTAAAAACCAAGAAGAAATAATGACACATAAACTTGTGGGGGTTTCGCCACGCACATTCCAATGTAATTTACAACCTAGGAACACGACTTCCAGAAAGGCTCTGCTGCCCTACTCCCCAGATTTGGGAATGGGGAAATGCTGCCTCCTAGAGGCCGCTTCCCACAACAGCAGCTTTAAACCCATTGCTAAAGGTCACTAAATATTCACCAAACTTGCAGTTCGGGAAATGACACCTGCTCTCTAAAAAAACGCTGGGGTGGAAAATCGACCAAATAATTCAAAAGAGGGCAACCTTCAAAGAAGACAATTTCAAGAGTTATATTGTACTGCCAATTGTTTCCTTTTTTTAACGGAAAAGAAAACGGCGGAGAAAAATGATGAGTTTTACGAATGTTCAAAGACATGCAAACCCAAATTACAAAAACCTATCAGCTCACAGCAGCCAGAAGGGCCATTAGCATCAATGCTGTAAACAATAAATGCTGAAGCGATTGTGGAGAAATGCGTACCCTCGATTCTAAGGGGGACGTGGTAAGAGCCACTAATGAAAACACAAAGAAGGTGCTTTGAAAAGGGAAACACGGTGCTACCAGTCAATCAATCACACCCACTGCTGGGCCTATCACCTGAGAAAATGAGAATCCAAAAGTCACAGGCTGGCAATCCTGCACTCCAACAATATTTACCATAGCCAACACTTGGAAGCAATGAAAATGTCCATCAACCGAGGAATGCACAAAGAAGAAGTGGTCCACGTACACAGTGGAAAATTACTCCAATAAAAAATAAAAATTAAATTTAAAAATCCAACGAAAGTAAGGAGACATCAGCTTGTGTGGGTTTGTCCGGGCACACTCCACTCTAATTTATAACCGAGAAACACCACAGGCCGCAAGGGCTTTTCCCTAGTTACCAGGGTGGGGAACATAGAAAGGCTGCCGCCCTCTGGCAGTTACCTGCAAAAGCAGTTTTAAAGCCTGTGCTAATGGTCATTTCATAGGAACAAGTACTGCAGAACTGTAAATGAAACCTGCCCTCAAAATGTCTTCAGGGAGGTAACGGCCAAAACATTTCAAAAGGTGACACGTACTTTAAGAGAACACTTTGAAGAACTAAGGGGTAATCACTGCTTGAAAAATAAAAAGGACATGCCTTAAAGCTCAATTTCAACGGATTATGAGGCACATGCGAATTCAACCACAAAGAGGTATCAGCTCACACTTGTCAGAATAACCATGAGCAAGAAAACTACAAACAATAAATGCTGAAGGTGTTGTGGAGAAATGCATACCCTCAACTTCAAGGGGGACGTAAGTTGGAAAGGGCCACGAGTGAGAACAGAATGGAGGTGCCTTAAAAAGGTCAACATTGAGCTACCATATGATCCAGCAGGCCCACTCCTCCACCTATAATCTAAGAAGAGAGAATTGGAAAGACACAGGCAGGCAAATCTGCATTGCCCAGTATTACAATAGCCAAGATATGGAAGTAACCAAAAAGACCACCAACAGATGGGTGGGCAAAGAAGAACTCCTCCATTTACAGATGGAATATTCGCTAGTGAAAAAAATGAAACAATGCCATTTGCAGCACCATAGATGAGTCTAGACGTAATCACGCCAAGTGTAGTAAGTGAGAAAGCAAAAGGCACATATCCTATCATATCACTTTCAGGAGTTACTTAAAAATTGATACCAATGAAGATATTTCCACAGAGAAAGGCAATCACAGATTCATTAAAAAACTTATGGTTCACCAAATAGAAAGGGATGAGGATTGGATACATTACCATATTGGGGTTAACAGAGATATACAAACCATGTGAAATATATAACCACCAAAGACGTACGGAAGACCAGGAGAAGACTGCTCAACATTGTGTCATAACCTACATTGGCAAAGGATGCGAGGAAGAATAGATACACGTATATGTGTGAAAGAACCACATCTTGCACACCTAGAACAAACAAACCATTGTAATCAAATTTGCTGGGATAAAAAATAAAAAGTAAGTTACAAATATGAACAAGAAGTAATGAGACATAAAGTTAAAGGGCTTTTTCCTGGCACATTCCATTCTAATATACAACCTAGAACACCACTTCCATTAAGGCTCTGTTTCCCTAGTAACCAAATTTGGTAAAGGAGAAATGCTGCCACCTTGTGGCCGTATCCTGCAAGAGCAGCTTTAAAGTCACAGCCAATGGTCACTTAACATTCACAAGGACTCAGGGCTGTAAAGGACACTTGCCCTAAATATTTGTGCTGAAGTAGGGAATGGGCAAAAAATTCAAAACAGGCAAATGTTTCAAGAAGAGATTAGGAAGAGTTAAGTTTTACTCACACTCTTTTTAAAAAAAAGGAAAATGGATAAAAGCTCAACCTCAGGGAGTGTTAGACGCATGCAATCTAATCTACAAAAAGTTTCAACTTACACCAGTCGACTGACCATCAGCAAAAAGTCTACAAACAATAAATGCTGAAGGGGTTTTAGAGAACTGTGTACCCTCTGCCTGCTGGTGAGACGTAAAGGGGTAACAGCCAATAATGAGAACAGAAAGGAGCTGCGTTTAAAAGTAAAAATGGAGGTACTATTCAATCCAGCAGGCGCACCATTGGACCTCTCACCTGAGAAGACAAGAATCGAGAAGACACAGGCCGCAAAAGCTGCAGTGCAGCCTTATTCACAATAGCCAAGACAGTGAAGCAATCAAAATGTCCAACAACAGGTAAATGGATAAAGAAGAAGTGGTCCATGTACACAATGGAATATGAGCCATGGAAGACAATGAACCATTGCTCTTTGAGGCACCACAAATGAGTCTGGAGATAATCACGAAAGATGAGGTAAGTTGGAAAGCAAAAGACCTGTGTTCTATGATAGCACTTATAGGCGTTATCTAATAACTGACACAAATGAACATATTTCCACAGAGAAAGACACTCACAGATTTAGAAAACAAACTATGCTCATCTAAAACGACCGGTGGGGGGAATGGATAAATTAAGATTAGTGTTACTATATGTATACAAACACATATGATATACATATCTCAAAAAGACCAACCATATAGCAAGGGAAGTCTGCGGAACCCTCTGTAACATTTTACATGGGAAGAGGATCTGTACTTGAATAGACATATATAATGTACAAATGAACCAGATTGTGTACACCTAGGACAAACAATATTCTAAGCTTTACCCCAATTAAAACACTTTTAAAAACCAAGAAGAAATAATGACACATAAACTTGTGGGGGTTTCGCCACGCACATTCCAATGTAATTTACAACCTAGGAACACGACTTCCAGAAAGGCTCTGCTGCCCTACTCCCCAGATTTGGGAATGGGGAAATGCTGCCTCCTAGAGGCCGCTTCCCACAACAGCAGCTTTAAACCCATTGCTAAAGGTCACTAAATATTCACCAAACTTGCAGTTCGGGAAATGACACCTGCTCTCTAAAAAAAACGCTGGGGTGGAAAATCGACCAAATAATTCAAAAGAGGGCAACCTTCAAAGAAGACAATTTCAAGAGTTATATTGTACTGCCAATTGTTTCCTTTTTTTAACGGAAAAGAAAACGGCGGAGAAAAATGATGAGTTTTACGAATGTTCAAAGACATGCAAACCCAAATTACAAAAACCTATCAGCTCACAGCAGCCAGAAGGGCCATTAGCATCAATGCTGTAAACAATAAATGCTGAAGCGATTGTGGAGAAATGCGTACCCTCGATTCTAAGGGGGACGTGGTAAGAGCCACTAATGAAAACACAAAGAAGGTGCTTTGAAAAGGGAAACACGGTGCTACCAGTCAATCAATCACACCCACTGCTGGGCCTATCACCTGAGAAAATGAGAATCCAAAAGTCACAGGCTGGCAATCCTGCACTCCAACAATATTTACCATAGCCAACACTTGGAAGCAATGAAAATGTCCATCAACCGAGGAATGCACAAAGAAGAAGTGGTCCACGTACACAGTGGAAAATTACTCCAATAAAAAATAAAAATTAAATTTAAAAATCCAACGAAAGTAAGGAGACATCAGCTTGTGTGGGTTTGTCCGGGCACACTCCACTCTAATTTATAACCGAGAAACACCACAGGCCGCAAGGGCTTTTCCCTAGTTACCAGGGTGGGGAACATAGAAAGGCTGCCGCCCTCTGGCAGTTACCTGCAAAAGCAGTTTTAAAGCCTGTGCTAATGGTCATTTCATAGGAACAAGTACTGCAGAACTGTAAATGAAACCTGCCCTCAAAATGTCTTCAGGGAGGTAACGGCCAAAACATTTCAAAAGGTGACACGTACTTTAAGAGAACACTTTGAAGAACTAAGGGGTAATCACTGCTTGAAAAATAAAAAGGACATGCCTTAAAGCTCAATTTCAACGGATTATGAGGCACATGCGAATTCAACCACAAAGAGGTATCAGCTCACACTTGTCAGAATAACCATGAGCAAGAAAACTACAAACAATAAATGCTGAAGGTGTTGTGGAGAAATGCATACCCTCAACTTCAAGGGGGACGTAAGTTGGAAAGGGCCACGAATGAGAACAGAATGGAGGTGCCTTAAAAAGGTCAACATTGAGCTACCATATGATCCAGCAGGCCCACTCCTCCACCTATAATCTAAGAAGAGAGAATTGGAAAGACACAGGCAGGCAAATCTGCATTGCCCAGTATTACAATAGCCAAGATATGGAAGTAACCAAAAAGACCACCAACAGATGGGTGGGCAAAGAAGAACTCCTCCATTTACAGATGGAATATTCGCTAGTGAAAAAAATGAAACAATGCCATTTGCAGCACCATAGATGAGTCTAGACGTAATCACGCCAAGTGTAGTAAGTGAGAAAGCAAAAGGCACATATCCTATCATATCACTTTCAGGAGTTACTTAAAAATTGATACCAATGAAGATATTTCCACAGAGAAAGGCAATCACAGATTCATTAAAAAACTTATGGTTCACCAAATAGAAAGGGATGAGGATTGGATACATTACCATATTGGGGTTAACAGAGATATACAAACCATGTGAAATATATAACCACCAAAGACGTACGGAAGACCAGGAGAAGACTGCTCAACATTGTGTCATAACCTACATTGGCAAAGGATGCGAGGAAGAATAGATACACGTATATGTGTGAAAGAACCACATCTTGCACACCTAGAACAAACAAACCATTGTAATCAAATTTGCTGGGATAAAAAATAAAAAGTAAATTACAAATATGAACAAGAAGTAATGAGACATAAAGTTAAAGGGCTTTTTCCTGGCACATTCCATTCTAATATACAACCTAGAACACCACTTCCATTAAGGCTCTGTTTCCCTAGTAACCAAATTTGGTAAAGGAGAAATGCTGCCACCTTGTGGCCGTATCCTGCAAGAGCAGCTTTAAAGTCACAGCCAATGGTCACTTAACATTCACAAGGACTCAGGGCTGTAAAGGACACTTGCCCTAAATATTTGTGCTGAAGTAGGGAATGGGCAAAAAATTCAAAACAGGCAAATGTTTCAAGAAGAGATTAGGAAGAGTTAAGTTTTACTCACACTCTTTTTAAAAAAAAGGAAAATGGATAAAAGCTCAACCTCAGGGAGTGTTAGACGCATGCAATCTAATCTACAAAAAGTTTCAACTTACACCAGTCGACTGACCATCAGCAAAAAGTCTACAAACAATAAATGCTGAAGGGGTTTTAGAGAACTGTGTACCCTCTGCCTGCTGGTGAGACGTAAAGGGGTAACAGCCAATAATGAGAACAGAAAGGAGCTGCGTTTAAAAGTAAAAATGGAGGTACTATTCAATCCAGCAGGCGCACCATTGGACCTCTCACCTGAGAAGACAAGAATCGAGAAGACACAGGCCGCAAAAGCTGCAGTGCAGCCTTATTCACAATAGCCAAGACAGTGAAGCAATCAAAATGTCCAACAACAGGTAAATGGATAAAGAAGAAGTGGTCCATGTACACAATGGAATATGAGCCATGGAAGACAATGAACCATTGCTCTTTGAGGCACCACAAATGAGTCTGGAGATAATCACGAAAGATGAGGTAAGTTGGAAAGCAAAAGACCTGTGTTCTATGATAGCACTTATAGGCGTTATCTAATAACTGACACAAATGAACATATTTCCACAGAGAAAGACACTCACAGATTTAGAAAACAAACTATGCTCATCTAAAACGACCGGTGGGGGGAATGGATAAATTAAGATTAGTGTTACTATATGTATACAAACACATATGATATACATATCTCAAAAAGACCAACCATATAGCAAGGGAAGTCTGCGGAACCCTCTGTAACATTTTACATGGGAAGAGGATCTGTACTTGAATAGACATATATAATGTACAAATGAACCAGATTGTGTACACCTAGGACAAACAATATTCTAAGCTTTACCCCAATTAAAACACTTTTAAAAACCAAGAAGAAATAATGACACATAAACTTGTGGGGGTTTCGCCACGCACATTCCAATGTAATTTACAACCTAGGAACACGACTTCCAGAAAGGCTCTGCTGCCCTACTCCCCAGATTTGGGAATGGGGAAATGCTGCCTCCTAGAGGCCGCTTCCCACAACAGCAGCTTTAAACCCATTGCTAAAGGTCACTAAATATTCACCAAACTTGCAGTTCGGGAAATGACACCTGCTCTCTAAAAAAACGCTGGGGTGGAAAATCGACCAAATAATTCAAAAGAGGGCAACCTTCAAAGAAGACAATTTCAAGAGTTATATTGTACTGCCAATTGTTTCCTTTTTTTAACGGAAAAGAAAACGGCGGAGAAAAATGATGAGTTTTACGAATGTTCAAAGACATGCAAACCCAAATTACAAAAACCTATCAGCTCACAGCAGCCAGAAGGGCCATTAGCATCAATGCTGTAAACAATAAATGCTGAAGCGATTGTGGAGAAATGCGTACCCTCGATTCTAAGGGGGACGTGGTAAGAGCCACTAATGAAAACACAAAGAAGGTGCTTTGAAAAGGGAAACACGGTGCTACCAGTCAATCAATCACACCCACTGCTGGGCCTATCACCTGAGAAAATGAGAATCCAAAAGTCACAGGCTGGCAATCCTGCACTCCAACAATATTTACCATAGCCAACACTTGGAAGCAATGAAAATGTCCATCAACCGAGGAATGCACAAAGAAGAAGTGGTCCACGTACACAGTGGAAAATTACTCCAATAAAAAATAAAAATTAAATTTAAAAATCCAACGAAAGTAAGGAGACATCAGCTTGTGTGGGTTTGTCCGGGCACACTCCACTCTAATTTATAACCGAGAAACACCACAGGCCGCAAGGGCTTTTCCCTAGTTACCAGGGTGGGGAACATAGAAAGGCTGCCGCCCTCTGGCAGTTACCTGCAAAAGCAGTTTTAAAGCCTGTGCTAATGGTCATTTCATAGGAACAAGTACTGCAGAACTGTAAATGAAACCTGCCCTCAAAATGTCTTCAGGGAGGTAACGGCCAAAACATTTCAAAAGGTGACACGTACTTTAAGAGAACACTTTGAAGAACTAAGGGGTAATCACTGCTTGAAAAATAAAAAGGACATGCCTTAAAGCTCAATTTCAACGGATTATGAGGCACATGCGAATTCAACCACAAAGAGGTATCAGCTCACACTTGTCAGAATAACCATGAGCAAGAAAACTACAAACAATAAATGCTGAAGGTGTTGTGGAGAAATGCATACCCTCAACTTCAAGGGGGACGTAAGTTGGAAAGGGCCACGAGTGAGAACAGAATGGAGGTGCCTTAAAAAGGTCAACATTGAGCTACCATATGATCCAGCAGGCCCACTCCTCCACCTATAATCTAAGAAGAGAGAATTGGAAAGACACAGGCAGGCAAATCTGCATTGCCCAGTATTACAATAGCCAAGATATGGAAGTAACCAAAAAGACCACCAACAGATGGGTGGGCAAAGAAGAACTCCTCCATTTACAGATGGAATATTCGCTAGTGAAAAAAATGAAACAATGCCATTTGCAGCACCATAGATGAGTCTAGACGTAATCACGCCAAGTGTAGTAAGTGAGAAAGCAAAAGGCACATATCCTATCATATCACTTTCAGGAGTTACTTAAAAATTGATACCAATGAAGATATTTCCACAGAGAAAGGCAATCACAGATTCATTAAAAAACTTATGGTTCACCAAATAGAAAGGGATGAGGATTGGATACATTACCATATTGGGGTTAACAGAGATATACAAACCATGTGAAATATATAACCACCAAAGACGTACGGAAGACCAGGAGAAGACTGCTCAACATTGTGTCATAACCTACATTGGCAAAGGATGCGAGGAAGAATAGATACACGTATATGTGTGAAAGAACCACATCTTGCACACCTAGAACAAACAAACCATTGTAATCAAATTTGCTGGGATAAAAAATAAAAAGTAAGTTACAAATATGAACAAGAAGTAATGAGACATAAAGTTAAAGGGCTTTTTCCTGGCACATTCCATTCTAATATACAACCTAGAACACCACTTCCATTAAGGCTCTGTTTCCCTAGTAACCAAATTTGGTAAAGGAGAAATGCTGCCACCTTGTGGCCGTATCCTGCAAGAGCAGCTTTAAAGTCACAGCCAATGGTCACTTAACATTCACAAGGACTCAGGGCTGTAAAGGACACTTGCCCTAAATATTTGTGCTGAAGTAGGGAATGGGCAAAAAATTCAAAACAGGCAAATGTTTCAAGAAGAGATTAGGAAGAGTTAAGTTTTACTCACACTCTTTTTAAAAAAAAGGAAAATGGATAAAAGCTCAACCTCAGGGAGTGTTAGACGCATGCAATCTAATCTACAAAAAGTTTCAACTTACACCAGTCGACTGACCATCAGCAAAAAGTCTACAAACAATAAATGCTGAAGGGGTTTTAGAGAACTGTGTACCCTCTGCCTGCTGGTGAGACGTAAAGGGGTAACAGCCAATAATGAGAACAGAAAGGAGCTGCGTTTAAAAGTAAAAATGGAGGTACTATTCAATCCAGCAGGCGCACCATTGGACCTCTCACCTGAGAAGACAAGAATCGAGAAGACACAGGCCGCAAAAGCTGCAGTGCAGCCTTATTCACAATAGCCAAGACAGTGAAGCAATCAAAATGTCCAACAACAGGTAAATGGATAAAGAAGAAGTGGTCCATGTACACAATGGAATATGAGCCATGGAAGACAATGAACCATTGCTCTTTGAGGCACCACAAATGAGTCTGGAGATAATCACGAAAGATGAGGTAAGTTGGAAAGCAAAAGACCTGTGTTCTATGATAGCACTTATAGGCGTTATCTAATAACTGACACAAATGAACATATTTCCACAGAGAAAGACACTCACAGATTTAGAAAACAAACTATGCTCATCTAAAACGACCGGTGGGGGGAATGGATAAATTAAGATTAGTGTTACTATATGTATACAAACACATATGATATACATATCTCAAAAAGACCAACCATATAGCAAGGGAAGTCTGCGGAACCCTCTGTAACATTTTACATGGGAAGAGGATCTGTACTTGAATAGACATATATAATGTACAAATGAACCAGATTGTGTACACCTAGGACAAACAATATTCTAAGCTTTACCCCAATTAAAACACTTTTAAAAACCAAGAAGAAATAATGACACATAAACTTGTGGGGGTTTCGCCACGCACATTCCAATGTAATTTACAACCTAGGAACACGACTTCCAGAAAGGCTCTGCTGCCCTACTCCCCAGATTTGGGAATGGGGAAATGCTGCCTCCTAGAGGCCGCTTCCCACAACAGCAGCTTTAAACCCATTGCTAAAGGTCACTAAATATTCACCAAACTTGCAGTTCGGGAAATGACACCTGCTCTCTAAAAAAACGCTGGGGTGGAAAATCGACCAAATAATTCAAAAGAGGGCAACCTTCAAAGAAGACAATTTCAAGAGTTATATTGTACTGCCAATTGTTTCCTTTTTTTAACGGAAAAGAAAACGGCGGAGAAAAATGATGAGTTTTACGAATGTTCAAAGACATGCAAACCCAAATTACAAAAACCTATCAGCTCACAGCAGCCAGAAGGGCCATTAGCATCAATGCTGTAAACAATAAATGCTGAAGCGATTGTGGAGAAATGCGTACCCTCGATTCTAAGGGGGACGTGGTAAGAGCCACTAATGAAAACACAAAGAAGGTGCTTTGAAAAGGGAAACACGGTGCTACCAGTCAATCAATCACACCCACTGCTGGGCCTATCACCTGAGAAAATGAGAATCCAAAAGTCACAGGCTGGCAATCCTGCACTCCAACAATATTTACCATAGCCAACACTTGGAAGCAATGAAAATGTCCATCAACCGAGGAATGCACAAAGAAGAAGTGGTCCACGTACACAGTGGAAAATTACTCCAATAAAAAATAAAAATTAAATTTAAAAATCCAACGAAAGTAAGGAGACATCAGCTTGTGTGGGTTTGTCCGGGCACACTCCACTCTAATTTATAACCGAGAAACACCACAGGCCGCAAGGGCTTTTCCCTAGTTACCAGGGTGGGGAACATAGAAAGGCTGCCGCCCTCTGGCAGTTACCTGCAAAAGCAGTTTTAAAGCCTGTGCTAATGGTCATTTCATAGGAACAAGTACTGCAGAACTGTAAATGAAACCTGCCCTCAAAATGTCTTCAGGGAGGTAACGGCCAAAACATTTCAAAAGGTGACACGTACTTTAAGAGAACACTTTGAAGAACTAAGGGGTAATCACTGCTTGAAAAATAAAAAGGACATGCCTTAAAGCTCAATTTCAACGGATTATGAGGCACATGCGAATTCAACCACAAAGAGGTATCAGCTCACACTTGTCAGAATAACCATGAGCAAGAAAACTACAAACAATAAATGCTGAAGGTGTTGTGGAGAAATGCATACCCTCAACTTCAAGGGGGACGTAAGTTGGAAAGGGCCACGAGTGAGAACAGAATGGAGGTGCCTTAAAAAGGTCAACATTGAGCTACCATATGATCCAGCAGGCCCACTCCTCCACCTATAATCTAAGAAGAGAGAATTGGAAAGACACAGGCAGGCAAATCTGCATTGCCCAGTATTACAATAGCCAAGATATGGAAGTAACCAAAAAGACCACCAACAGATGGGTGGGCAAAGAAGAACTCCTCCATTTACAGATGGAATATTCGCTAGTGAAAAAAATGAAACAATGCCATTTGCAGCACCATAGATGAGTCTAGACGTAATCACGCCAAGTGTAGTAAGTGAGAAAGCAAAAGGCACATATCCTATCATATCACTTTCAGGAGTTACTTAAAAATTGATACCAATGAAGATATTTCCACAGAGAAAGGCAATCACAGATTCATTAAAAAACTTATGGTTCACCAAATAGAAAGGGATGAGGATTGGATACATTACCATATTGGGGTTAACAGAGATATACAAACCATGTGAAATATATAACCACCAAAGACGTACGGAAGACCAGGAGAAGACTGCTCAACATTGTGTCATAACCTACATTGGCAAAGGATGCGAGGAAGAATAGATACACGTATATGTGTGAAAGAACCACATCTTGCACACCTAGAACAAACAAACCATTGTAATCAAATTTGCTGGGATAAAAAATAAAAAGTAAGTTACAAATATGAACAAGAAGTAATGAGACATAAAGTTAAAGGGCTTTTTCCTGGCACATTCCATTCTAATATACAACCTAGAACACCACTTCCATTAAGGCTCTGTTTCCCTAGTAACCAAATTTGGTAAAGGAGAAATGCTGCCACCTTGTGGCCGTATCCTGCAAGAGCAGCTTTAAAGTCACAGCCAATGGTCACTTAACATTCACAAGGACTCAGGGCTGTAAAGGACACTTGCCCTAAATATTTGTGCTGAAGTAGGGAATGGGCAAAAAATTCAAAACAGGCAAATGTTTCAAGAAGAGATTAGGAAGAGTTAAGTTTTACTCACACTCTTTTTAAAAAAAAGGAAAATGGATAAAAGCTCAACCTCAGGGAGTGTTAGACGCATGCAATCTAATCTACAAAAAGTTTCAACTTACACCAGTCGACTGACCATCAGCAAAAAGTCTACAAACAATAAATGCTGAAGGGGTTTTAGAGAACTGTGTACCCTCTGCCTGCTGGTGAGACGTAAAGGGGTAACAGCCAATAATGAGAACAGAAAGGAGCTGTGTTTAAAAGTAAAAATGGAGGTACTATTCAATCCAGCAGGCGCACCATTGGACCTCTCACCTGAGAAGACAAGAATCGAGAAGACACAGGCCGCAAAAGCTGCAGTGCAGCCTTATTCACAATAGCCAAGACAGTGAAGCAATCAAAATGTCCAACAACAGGTAAATGGATAAAGAAGAAGTGGTCCATGTACACAATGGAATATGAGCCATGGAAGACAATGAACCATTGCTCTTTGAGGCACCACAAATGAGTCTGGAGATAATCACGAAAGATGAGGTAAGTTGGAAAGCAAAAGACCTGTGTTCTATGATAGCACTTATAGGCGTTATCTAATAACTGACACAAATGAACATATTTCCACAGAGAAAGACACTCACAGATTTAGAAAACAAACTATGCTCATCTAAAACGACCGGTGGGGGGAATGGATAAATTAAGATTAGTGTTACTATATGTATACAAACACATATGATATACATATCTCAAAAAGACCAACCATATAGCAAGGGAAGTCTGCGGAACCCTCTGTAACATTTTACATGGGAAGAGGATCTGTACTTGAATAGACATATATAATGTACAAATGAACCAGATTGTGTACACCTAGGACAAACAATATTCTAAGCTTTACCCCAATTAAAACACTTTTAAAAACCAAGAAGAAATAATGACACATAAACTTGTGGGGGTTTCGCCACGCACATTCCAATGTAATTTACAACCTAGGAACACGACTTCCAGAAAGGCTCTGCTGCCCTACTCCCCAGATTTGGGAATGGGGAAATGCTGCCTCCTAGAGGCCGCTTCCCACAACAGCAGCTTTAAACCCATTGCTAAAGGTCACTAAATATTCACCAAACTTGCAGTTCGGGAAATGACACCTGCTCTCTAAAAAAACGCTGGGGTGGAAAATCGACCAAATAATTCAAAAGAGGGCAACCTTCAAAGAAGACAATTTCAAGAGTTATATTGTACTGCCAATTGTTTCCTTTTTTTAACGGAAAAGAAAACGGCGGAGAAAAATGATGAGTTTTACGAATGTTCAAAGACATGCAAACCCAAATTACAAAAACCTATCAGCTCACAGCAGCCAGAAGGGCCATTAGCATCAATGCTGTAAACAATAAATGCTGAAGCGATTGTGGAGAAATGCGTACCCTCGATTCTAAGGGGGACGTGGTAAGAGCCACTAATGAAAACACAAAGAAGGTGCTTTGAAAAGGGAAACACGGTGCTACCAGTCAATCAATCACACCCACTGCTGGGCCTATCACCTGAGAAAATGAGAATCCAAAAGTCACAGGCTGGCAATCCTGCACTCCAACAATATTTACCATAGCCAACACTTGGAAGCAATGAAAATGTCCATCAACCGAGGAATGCACAAAGAAGAAGTGGTCCACGTACACAGTGGAAAATTACTCCAATAAAAAATAAAAATTAAATTTAAAAATCCAACGAAAGTAAGGAGACATCAGCTTGTGTGGGTTTGTCCGGGCACACTCCACTCTAATTTATAACCGAGAAACACCACAGGCCGCAAGGGCTTTTCCCTAGTTACCAGGGTGGGGAACATAGAAAGGCTGCCGCCCTCTGGCAGTTACCTGCAAAAGCAGTTTTAAAGCCTGTGCTAATGGTCATTTCATAGGAACAAGTACTGCAGAACTGTAAATGAAACCTGCCCTCAAAATGTCTTCAGGGAGGTAACGGCCAAAACATTTCAAAAGGTGACACGTACTTTAAGAGAACACTTTGAAGAACTAAGGGGTAATCACTGCTTGAAAAATAAAAAGGACATGCCTTAAAGCTCAATTTCAACGGATTATGAGGCACATGCGAATTCAACCACAAAGAGGTATCAGCTCACACTTGTCAGAATAACCATGAGCAAGAAAACTACAAACAATAAATGCTGAAGGTGTTGTGGAGAAATGCATACCCTCAACTTCAAGGGGGACGTAAGTTGGAAAGGGCCACGAATGAGAACAGAATGGAGGTGCCTTAAAAAGGTCAACATTGAGCTACCATATGATCCAGCAGGCCCACTCCTCCACCTATAATCTAAGAAGAGAGAATTGGAAAGACACAGGCAGGCAAATCTGCATTGCCCAGTATTACAATAGCCAAGATATGGAAGTAACCAAAAAGACCACCAACAGATGGGTGGGCAAAGAAGAACTCCTCCATTTACAGATGGAATATTCGCTAGTGAAAAAAATGAAACAATGCCATTTGCAGCACCATAGATGAGTCTAGACGTAATCACGCCAAGTGTAGTAAGTGAGAAAGCAAAAGGCACATATCCTATCATATCACTTTCAGGAGTTACTTAAAAATTGATACCAATGAAGATATTTCCACAGAGAAAGGCAATCACAGATTCATTAAAAAACTTATGGTTCACCAAATAGAAAGGGATGAGGATTGGATACATTACCATATTGGGGTTAACAGAGATATACAAACCATGTGAAATATATAACCACCAAAGACGTACGGAAGACCAGGAGAAGACTGCTCAACATTGTGTCATAACCTACATTGGCAAAGGATGCGAGGAAGAATAGATACACGTATATGTGTGAAAGAACCACATCTTGCACACCTAGAACAAACAAACCATTGTAATCAAATTTGCTGGGATAAAAAATAAAAAGTAAATTACAAATATGAACAAGAAGTAATGAGACATAAAGTTAAAGGGCTTTTTCCTGGCACATTCCATTCTAATATACAACCTAGAACACCACTTCCATTAAGGCTCTGTTTCCCTAGTAACCAAATTTGGTAAAGGAGAAATGCTGCCACCTTGTGGCCGTATCCTGCAAGAGCAGCTTTAAAGTCACAGCCAATGGTCACTTAACATTCACAAGGACTCAGGGCTGTAAAGGACACTTGCCCTAAATATTTGTGCTGAAGTAGGGAATGGGCAAAAAATTCAAAACAGGCAAATGTTTCAAGAAGAGATTAGGAAGAGTTAAGTTTTACTCACACTCTTTTTAAAAAAAAGGAAAATGGATAAAAGCTCAACCTCAGGGAGTGTTAGACGCATGCAATCTAATCTACAAAAAGTTTCAACTTACACCAGTCGACTGACCATCAGCAAAAAGTCTACAAACAATAAATGCTGAAGGGGTTTTAGAGAACTGTGTACCCTCTGCCTGCTGGTGAGACGTAAAGGGGTAACAGCCAATAATGAGAACAGAAAGGAGCTGCGTTTAAAAGTAAAAATGGAGGTACTATTCAATCCAGCAGGCGCACCATTGGACCTCTCACCTGAGAAGACAAGAATCGAGAAGACACAGGCCGCAAAAGCTGCAGTGCAGCCTTATTCACAATAGCCAAGACAGTGAAGCAATCAAAATGTCCAACAACAGGTAAATGGATAAAGAAGAAGTGGTCCATGTACACAATGGAATATGAGCCATGGAAGACAATGAACCATTGCTCTTTGAGGCACCACAAATGAGTCTGGAGATAATCACGAAAGATGAGGTAAGTTGGAAAGCAAAAGACCTGTGTTCTATGATAGCACTTATAGGCGTTATCTAATAACTGACACAAATGAACATATTTCCACAGAGAAAGACACTCACAGATTTAGAAAACAAACTATGCTCATCTAAAACGACCGGTGGGGGGAATGGATAAATTAAGATTAGTGTTACTATATGTATACAAACACATATGATATACATATCTCAAAAAGACCAACCATATAGCAAGGGAAGTCTGCGGAACCCTCTGTAACATTTTACATGGGAAGAGGATCTGTACTTGAATAGACATATATAATGTACAAATGAACCAGATTGTGTACACCTAGGACAAACAATATTCTAAGCTTTACCCCAATTAAAACACTTTTAAAAACCAAGAAGAAATAATGACACATAAACTTGTGGGGGTTTCGCCACGCACATTCCAATGTAATTTACAACCTAGGAACACGACTTCCAGAAAGGCTCTGCTGCCCTACTCCCCAGATTTGGGAATGGGGAAATGCTGCCTCCTAGAGGCCGCTTCCCACAACAGCAGCTTTAAACCCATTGCTAAAGGTCACTAAATATTCACCAAACTTGCAGTTCGGGAAATGACACCTGCTCTCTAAAAAAACGCTGGGGTGGAAAATCGACCAAATAATTCAAAAGAGGGCAACCTTCAAAGAAGACAATTTCAAGAGTTATATTGTACTGCCAATTGTTTCCTTTTTTTAACGGAAAAGAAAACGGCGGAGAAAAATGATGAGTTTTACGAATGTTCAAAGACATGCAAACCCAAATTACAAAAACCTATCAGCTCACAGCAGCCAGAAGGGCCATTAGCATCAATGCTGTAAACAATAAATGCTGAAGCGATTGTGGAGAAATGCGTACCCTCGATTCTAAGGGGGACGTGGTAAGAGCCACTAATGAAAACACAAAGAAGGTGCTTTGAAAAGGGAAACACGGTGCTACCAGTCAATCAATCACACCCACTGCTGGGCCTATCACCTGAGAAAATGAGAATCCAAAAGTCACAGGCTGGCAATCCTGCACTCCAACAATATTTACCATAGCCAACACTTGGAAGCAATGAAAATGTCCATCAACCGAGGAATGCACAAAGAAGAAGTGGTCCACGTACACAGTGGAAAATTACTCCAATAAAAAATAAAAATTAAATTTAAAAATCCAACGAAAGTAAGGAGACATCAGCTTGTGTGGGTTTGTCCGGGCACACTCCACTCTAATTTATAACCGAGAAACACCACAGGCCGCAAGGGCTTTTCCCTAGTTACCAGGGTGGGGAACATAGAAAGGCTGCCGCCCTCTGGCAGTTACCTGCAAAAGCAGTTTTAAAGCCTGTGCTAATGGTCATTTCATAGGAACAAGTACTGCAGAACTGTAAATGAAACCTGCCCTCAAAATGTCTTCAGGGAGGTAACGGCCAAAACATTTCAAAAGGTGACACGTACTTTAAGAGAACACTTTGAAGAACTAAGGGGTAATCACTGCTTGAAAAATAAAAAGGACATGCCTTAAAGCTCAATTTCAACGGATTATGAGGCACATGCGAATTCAACCACAAAGAGGTATCAGCTCACACTTGTCAGAATAACCATGAGCAAGAAAACTACAAACAATAAATGCTGAAGGTGTTGTGGAGAAATGCATACCCTCAACTTCAAGGGGGACGTAAGTTGGAAAGGGCCACGAATGAGAACAGAATGGAGGTGCCTTAAAAAGGTCAACATTGAGCTACCATATGATCCAGCAGGCCCACTCCTCCACCTATAATCTAAGAAGAGAGAATTGGAAAGACACAGGCAGGCAAATCTGCATTGCCCAGTATTACAATAGCCAAGATATGGAAGTAACCAAAAAGACCACCAACAGATGGGTGGGCAAAGAAGAACTCCTCCATTTACAGATGGAATATTCGCTAGTGAAAAAAATGAAACAATGCCATTTGCAGCACCATAGATGAGTCTAGACGTAATCACGCCAAGTGTAGTAAGTGAGAAAGCAAAAGGCACATATCCTATCATATCACTTTCAGGAGTTACTTAAAAATTGATACCAATGAAGATATTTCCACAGAGAAAGGCAATCACAGATTCATTAAAAAACTTATGGTTCACCAAATAGAAAGGGATGAGGATTGGATACATTACCATATTGGGGTTAACAGAGATATACAAACCATGTGAAATATATAACCACCAAAGACGTACGGAAGACCAGGAGAAGACTGCTCAACATTGTGTCATAACCTACATTGGCAAAGGATGCGAGGAAGAATAGATACACGTATATGTGTGAAAGAACCACATCTTGCACACCTAGAACAAACAAACCATTGTAATCAAATTTGCTGGGATAAAAAATAAAAAGTAAGTTACAAATATGAACAAGAAGTAATGAGACATAAAGTTAAAGGGCTTTTTCCTGGCACATTCCATTCTAATATACAACCTAGAACACCACTTCCATTAAGGCTCTGTTTCCCTAGTAACCAAATTTGGTAAAGGAGAAATGCTGCCACCTTGTGGCCGTATCCTGCAAGAGCAGCTTTAAAGTCACAGCCAATGGTCACTTAACATTCACAAGGACTCAGGGCTGTAAAGGACACTTGCCCTAAATATTTGTGCTGAAGTAGGGAATGGGCAAAAAATTCAAAACAGGCAAATGTTTCAAGAAGAGATTAGGAAGAGTTAAGTTTTACTCACACTCTTTTTAAAAAAAAGGAAAATGGATAAAAGCTCAACCTCAGGGAGTGTTAGACGCATGCAATCTAATCTACAAAAAGTTTCAACTTACACCAGTCGACTGACCATCAGCAAAAAGTCTACAAACAATAAATGCTGAAGGGGTTTTAGAGAACTGTGTACCCTCTGCCTGCTGGTGAGACGTAAAGGGGTAACAGCCAATAATGAGAACAGAAAGGAGCTGCGTTTAAAAGTAAAAATGGAGGTACTATTCAATCCAGCAGGCGCACCATTGGACCTCTCACCTGAGAAGACAAGAATCGAGAAGACACAGGCCGCAAAAGCTGCAGTGCAGCCTTATTCACAATAGCCAAGACAGTGAAGCAATCAAAATGTCCAACAACAGGTAAATGGATAAAGAAGAAGTGGTCCATGTACACAATGGAATATGAGCCATGGAAGACAATGAACCATTGCTCTTTGAGGCACCACAAATGAGTCTGGAGATAATCACGAAAGATGAGGTAAGTTGGAAAGCAAAAGACCTGTGTTCTATGATAGCACTTATAGGCGTTATCTAATAACTGACACAAATGAACATATTTCCACAGAGAAAGACACTCACAGATTTAGAAAACAAACTATGCTCATCTAAAATGACCGGTGGGGGGAATGGATAAATTAAGATTAGTGTTACTATATGTATACAAACACATATGATATACATATCTCAAAAAGACCAACCATATAGCAAGGGAAGTCTGCGGAACCCTCTGTAACATTTTACATGGGAAGAGGATCTGTACTTGAATAGACATATATAATGTACAAATGTACAAACAAAACATTTTAATCAAATTTGCTCTGATAAAAAATAAAAATTAAATTAAAAAAAGAACAAGAAGTAATGAGAAATAAACTTAAGGGGCTTTTTGCTGGCACATTGCATTCTAATTTACAACCAGAACATGACTTCCATTAAGGCTCTGTCATCACTAATAAAGCAGCTTTATAATCAATGTTGAAGGTAGCTTAAAAGAAGTCTCACTAATTATTGATAGTAACAAGAAAACAAAGAAAAGTAAAAATCTCACTGCAAAAAAGTATACATAGAGTAAGTCAAGGTAGATCAAACACTTATTAAACTTCTGTAAAGAATAAAAGACAACAGTAGTATGTTTTTTTTAAAAAGAGAGGGCCCAAATAAATCTGAAATGAAAGAGCTGATGTTACAACAGACCCCACAGAAATACAAAGTATCCTAAGATACACACAGGGTAACTCAGGGCTCAGATTGGACAGAGCCCACTCTCCAGTCCCCTGTACATGACTTACAGGAGCCTCGGGAACTGAGGAGGGGGTCCCTGAGGAGAGGCTCAAGATAGAATATGGTAGGCATTAACATGGCTCCATTCATCTTAAACATGCCTGAACTACATTCACAGGAGATGATATTGTCCTGTATGTACATCGGCACCTCTAGTCGGAACTGCAGATCTTTGGCTTCACCACCTCTACTGACAGCATTAGCTTCACCTGCTGTGGACCGTCTCCTATAGGATTTCTAGAACCACAAAGCATCGAAGCTTCATAGGACCCAGAGTCTGTGCGACTCCATGCAGAGTCTCAGAGTCTCAACTCCACTCAGATACTCCACTCTTGGAGGGCACACACAAAGTAGTGAGCACATCAGAACCCAGGGGAAGGAGCAGTGACCCCGTAGGAGAATGACCAGAACTACCTGATAGTTTTAGAGGGTCTCCTGCAGAGGCAGGTGGTAGCTGTGGCTGTGGCTCACTGTGAGGACAACGACACTGGCAGCAGAAGTTCTGGGAAATACTCCTTGGTGTGAGCCCTCCCAGAGTCTGCCATTAACCCCACCAAGAGCAAGGTAGGCTCCAGTGCTGGGTCACCTCAGGCGAAACTACCAACAGGGAGGGAACCCAGCCCCATGCATCAGCAGATAAGTGGATTAAACTTTTTATTAAAGTTTTATTTAATCTGCAGACAAGCGGATTAAAGCTTTGCCCACCAAAGCAACACCCAGCTCTACCCACCACCAGTCCCTCCCATCAGGAAGCTTGCACAAGCCTCTAAGATAGACTCATCCACTGGAGAGCAGACAGCAGAAGCAAGAAGAACTACAATTCTGCAGCCTGTGGAAGGAAAACCACATTCACAGAAAGATAGACAAAATGAAAAGGCAGAGGACTTTATACCAGATTAAGGAACAAGATAAAACACTAGGGAAAAAAACGAAATGAGGTGGAGATAGGGAACCTTCCAGAAAAAGAATTCAGAATAATGATAGTGAACATGATCCAAGACCTTGACAAAAGAATGGAGGCAAAGATCGAGAAGATGCAAGAAATGCTTAACAAAGATCTAGAAGAATTAAGGAGCAAACACCTAGAAGAATTAAAGAACAAACAAACAGAGGTGAACAATATAATAACTGAAATGAAAAATACACTAGAAGGAATCAGTAGCAGAATAACTGTGGCAGAAGAACGGATAAGTGACCTGGAAGACAGAAAGGTGGAAATCACTGCCATGGAACAGAATAAAGAAAAAGAATGAAAATAAATGAAGACACCCTAAGAGTCCTCTGGGACAACATTAAACGCAACAACATTCACATCATAGGGGTCCCAGAAGGAGAAGAGAGAGAGAAAGGACCCGAGAATACATTTGAAGAGATTATAGTCGAAAACTTCCCTAGCATGGGAAAAGAAATAGCCACCCAAGTCCAGGAAGTGCAGAGAGTCCCAGTCAGGATAAATCAACGGAGAAAAATGCCAAGACACATAGTAACCAAATTGACAAAAATTGAAGACAAAGAAAAATTATTGAAAGCAACAAGGGAAAAATGACAAATAACATACAAGGGAACTCCCATAAGGATAACAGCTGATTTCTCAGCAGAAAATCTACAAGCCAGAAGGGAGTGGCATAAATTTAAAGTGATGAAAGGGAAGAACCTACAACCAAGAGTACTCCACCCAGCAAGGATCTCATTCAGATTTGACAGAGAAATCATAAGCCCTACAGACAAGCAAAAGCTAAGAGAATTCAGCACCATGAAACCAGCTCTACACCAAATGCTAAAGGAACTTCTCTAAGTGGGAAACACAAGAGAAGAAAAGGACCCACCAAGACAAACCCATAACAATTAAGAAAATAGTAATAGGAACATACATATCAATAATTACCTTAAACGTGAATGGACTAAATGTTCCAACCAAAAGAAACAGGCTCTCTGAATGGATACAAAAACAAGACCCATATATATGCTGTCTCCAAGAGACCCATTTCAGACCTAGGGACACATACAGACTGAAAGTGAGGCGATGGAAAAATATATTCTATGCAAATGAAAATCAAAAGACAGCTGGAGTAGCAATACTCATATCAGATAAAATAGACTTTAAAATAAAGAATGTTACAAGAGACAAGGAAATACACTACATAATGGTCAAGGGATCCATCCAAGAAGAAGATATAACAATTACAAATGTATATGTGCCCAACATAGGAGCACCTCAATACATAAGGCAACTGCTAACAGCTATAAAAGAGGAAATCAACAGTAACACAATAAGAGCAGGGGACTTTAACAGCTCACTTACACCAGTGGAGATCATCCAGACAGAAAATTAATAAGGAAACACAAGCTTTAAATGACACAATAGACCAGATATAGTTAATTGATATTTATAGGACATTCGATCCAAAAACAGCAGATTACACATTCTTCTCAACTGCACACGGAACATTCTCCAGGATAGATCACATCTTGGGTCACAAATAAAGCCTCAGTAAATTTAAGAAAACTGAAATCATATCAAGCAGCTGTTCCGACCACAATGCTATGAGATTAGAAATCAATAACAGGAACAAAACCGTAAATAACACAAACACATGGAGGCTAAACAATACGTTACTAAATAACCAAGAGATCACTGAAGAAATAAAAGAGGAAATCAAAAACTACCTAGAGACAAATGACAAGAAAAACACGATGATCCAAAACCTATGGGATGCAGCAAAAGCAGTTCTAAGAGGGAAGTTTATAGCAATACAAGCCTACCTCAAGAAACAAGAAAAATCTCAAATAAACAATCTAACCTTACACCTAGAGGAACTAGAGAAAGAAGAACAAAACCCAAAGTTAGTAGAATGAAGGAAATCATAAAGATCAAAGCAGAAATAAATGAAATAGAAGCAAAGAAAACGAAAGCAAAGATCAATAAAACTAAAAGCCGGTTCTTTGAGAAGATAAACAAAAATGATAAACCTTTAGCCAGACTCAAGAAAAAGAGGGAGAGGAATCAAATCAACAAAATTAGAAGTGAAAAAGGAGAAGTTACAACAGACACCACAGGAATACAAAGCATCCTAAGAGACTACTACAAGCAACTCTATGCCAATAAAATGGACAACCTGGAAGAAATGGACAAATCCTTAGAAAGGGATAACCTTCCAAGACTGAACCAGGAAGAAATAGAAAATATGAACAAACCTATCACAAGCAATGAAATTGAAACTGTGATTAAAAATCTTCCAACAAACAAAAGTCCAGAACCAGATGGCATCACAGGTGAATTCTGTCAAACATTTAGAGAAGAGCTAACACCCAACCTTCTCAAATTCTTCAAAACAATTGCAGGGGAAGGAACACTCCCAAACTCATTCTATGAGACCACCGTCACCCTGATACCAAAACCAGACAAAGATACTACAAGGAAAGAAAATTATAGACCAATATCACTGATGAATATAGATGTAAAAATCCTCAACAAAATACTAGCAAACAGAATCGAACAACACATTAAAAGGATCGTACACCATGATCAAGTGGGGTTTATCCCAGGGATGCAAGGATTCTTCAATATACACAAATCAATGTGATACACCATATTAACAAATTGTAGAATAAAACCATATGATCATCTCAATAGATGCAGGAAAAGATTTTGAGAAAATTCAACACCCATTTATGATAAAAACTCTGCAGAGTGTGGGCATAGAGGGAAACTACCTCAACATAATAAAGGCCATATATGACAAACCCACAGCAAACATCATTCTCAACAGTGAAAAACTGAAAACGTTTCCTCTAAGATGAGGAACAAGACGAGGATGTCCACTCTCACCACTACTATTCAACATAGTTTTGGAAGTCCTAGCCATGGCAATCAGAGAAGAAAAAGAAATAAAAGGAATACAAAAAGGAAAAGAAGAAGTAAAATTGTCACTGTTTGCAAATGACATCATATCATAGATAGAGAATCCTAAAGATGTCACCAGAAAACCACTGGAGCTAATCAATGAATTTGGTAAAGTTGCAGGATACAAAATTAATGCACAGAAATTGCTTGCATTCCTATACACTAACAATGAAAGAACAGAAAGAGAAATTAAGGAAACAATTCCATTACCACTGCAACAAAAATAAAATACCTAGGAATAAACCTACCTAAGGAAGTAAAAGACCTGTACTCAGAAAACTATAAGACACTGATGAAAGAAATCAAAGATGATATAAACAGATGGAGACATATACCATGTTCTTGGATTAGAAGAATCAATATTGTGAAAATGACTATACTACCCAAAGCAATCTACAGATTCAATGCAATCCCTATCAAAATACCTTTGGCATTTTCTACAGAACTAGAAAAAAAAATCTTAAAATTTGTAGGGAGACACAAAAGACCCCGGATAGCCAAAGCAGTCTTGAGGGGAAAAAAAAAGAGCTGGAGGAATCAGACTTCCAGATTTCAGACTATATTACAAAGCTACAGTAATCAAGATAATATGGTACTGGCACAAAAACAGAAATATAGATCAATAGAACAGGATAGAAAGCACAGAGATAAACCCACGTACCTATGGTCCACTAATCTATGACAAAGGAGGCAAGGGTATACAATGGAGAAAAGACAGTGTCTTCAGTAAGTGGTGCTGGGAAAACTGGACAGCTACATGCAAAAGAATGAAATTAGAACACTCCCTAACACCATACACAAAAATAAACTCAAAATGGATTAGAGACCTAAATGTAAGACCAGCCACTATAAAACTCTTAGAGGAAAACATAAGCAGAACAGTCTATGACATAAATCACAGCAAGATCCTTTTTGACCCACCTCCTAGAGAAATGGAAATAAAAACAAAAATAAAAAAATGGGACTTAATGAAATTTAAAATCTTTTGCACAGCAAAGGAAAACATAAGCAAGATGAAAAGACAACCATCAGAATGGGAGAAAATATTTTCAAATGAAGCAAATGGCAAAGGATTAACCTCCAAAAAGCAGCTCCTGTAGCTCAATATCACAAAACCAAACAACCCAATCCAAAAATGGGCAGAAGACCTAAATAGACATTTCTCCAAAGAAGATATACAGGTTGCCAACAAACACATGAAAGGATGTTGAACATCACTAATTATTAGAGAAATGCAAATCAAAACTACAATGAGGTATCACCTCACACCAGTCAGAATGGCCATCATCAAAAAATCTACCAACAATAAATGTTGGAGAGGCATTTATTGGAGAAAAGGGAACCCTCTTGCACTGTTGGTGGGAATGTAAATTGATATAGCCACTAGGGAGAACGGTATGGGGGTTCCTTAAAAACTAAAAATAGAACAACCGTACAACCCAGCAATCCCACTACTGGACATTTACCCTGAGAAAAACATAATTCAAAAAGGGTCATGTACCACAATGTTCATTGTAGCTCTATTTACAATAGCCAGGACATGGAAGCAACCTAAGTGTCCATCAACAGATAACTGGATAAAGAAGATGTGGCACACATATACAATGGAACATTATTCAGCCATAAAAAGAAACGAAATTGAGTTATTTGTAGTGAGGTGGATGGATCTAGAATCTGTCCTACAGAGTGAAGTAAGTCAGAAAGAGAAAAACAAATACCGTATGCTAACACATATATATGGAATCTAAAAGAAAAAAAGTTTATGAAGAACCTAGGGGCAGGAAAGGATTAAGGACACAGACGTAGAGAAAGGACTTGAGGACATGGAGAGGGGGAAAGGTAAGCTGGGACAAAGTGAGATAGTGGTATGGACATATATACACTACCAAATGTAAAATTGATAGCTACTGGGAAGCAGCCACATAGCACAGGGAGATCAGCTCAGTGCTTTGTGACGACCTAAAGGGGTGGGATAAGGGAGTGAGAGGGAGGTGCAAGAGGGAGGGGATATGGTGTTATATGTATACGTATAGCTGATTCACTTTTTTATACAGCAGAAACTAACACACAATTGTAAAGCAATTATACTCCAATAAAGATGTAAAAGGAAAAAAAAAAGAAAGCCCAGAGATAAACCTACACACCTATGGTCCACTAATCTATGACAAAGGAGGCAAGGATATACAATGGAGAAAAGACAGTCTCTTCAATAAGTGGTGCTGGGAAAAATGGACAGCTACATGTAAAAGAATGAAATTAGAACACTCCCTAACACCATACACAAAAAATAAACTCAAAATGGATTAGAGACCGAAATGTAAGACCGGACACTATAAAACTCTTAGAGGAAAACATAGGAAGAATACTCTTTGACAAAAATCACAACAAGATCTTTTTTGATCCACCTACTAGAGTAATGGAATAAAAAACAAAAATAAACAAATGGGAGCAAATGAAACCTAAAAGCTTTTGCAAAGCAAAGGAAACTACAAACAAGACGAAAAGACAACCTGAGAATGGGAGAAAATGTTTGCAAACGAATCAATGGACAAAGGATTAATCTCCAATATATATAAACAGCACATGCAGCTCAACAGTAAAAAAACAAACAACCCAATCCAAAAATGGGCAGATGACGTAAATAGACATTTGTCCCGAGTAGACATACAGATGGCCAAGAAGCACATGAAAAGCTGCTCAACATCACTAATTATTAGAGAAATATAAACCAAAACTACAATGAGGTATCACTTCACACAAGTTAGAATGGGCATCATCAGAAAATGTACAAACAACAAATGCTGGAGAGGGTGTGGAGAAAAGGGAACCCTCTTACACTATTTGTTGGGATATAAATTGATACAGTCACTATGGAGAACAGTATGGAGGTTCCTTAAAAAACTAAAAATAGAATTACCATATGACCCAGCAATCCCACTACTGGGCATATACCCAGAGAAAACCATAATTCAAAAAGACACATTCACCACAATGTTCATTGCAGCACTATTTACAATAGCCAGGTCATGGAAGCAACCTAAATGCCCATAGACAGACGAATGGAAAAGATGTGGTACATATATAAAATGGAATATTACTCAGCCATAAAAAGGAACGAAATTGGGTCATTTGTAGAGACATGGATAGATCTAGAGACTGTCATACAGAGTGAAGTAAGTCAGAAAGAGAAAAACAAATACCATATTTAAGCGCATACATGTGGAACCTAGAAAAGTGGTACAGATGAACCGGTTTGCAAGGCAGAAATAGAGACACAGATGTAGAGAACAAATGTATGGACACCAAGGGGGGAAAGTGGCAGGGTGGTGGTGGTGGGATGAATTGCGAGCCTGGTATCGACATATATACACTTATATGTATAAAATAGATAACCAATAAGAACCTGCTGTATAAAAAAATGAATAAAATTAAAAAATTAAAACATAAATAATATTTTAAAAAAATAAAACAGAAAAAAAATTCTTTCCTTCCCATAGACGTATTTATATGAATGAATTATTTCCATGCTTATATCTATAAATACAAAAAGAGGAATAAAACCTACCTTGAACCAAAAAAGAAAAAAAAAAAACAGAACCCACTGGTCATACAGAGGAAAACCCTATCAGGGCACTTGCTCCAGTGGTAAACAATTCTGAAGTTGGTCAGAGGTGGGGAATCGTCTCCCATGCAGCCAGCAGCCCCCCCGCAAGGAGCGTCCTCATTGCAAAGCTGGGGGACCGTGAGGAGGTGTCTCTGAGTAAACGTGAGCTGAGCCCCAGGCCAGCTGCTGCTGAACTTTTCCCACCCTTCCCAGGTAAAACACCTGAATGCGTGCAAAGACTTTAAAGCCTAGAGGAAGGGGCTTGGAGTCACACCAGCGACAGCACGCAGGACAACTTGGTGCCTGCAGGTCAGCCAGGATGGTCCTGGCCCCAGGCGCTCTTCTGGAAGCTTTCCATTTCCCTGCCTGAGGTACCCCTCCTGTCCCGGCCCCCACTGCTTTTTTCCTTCCTCACCTCTGCCCGGGTAGAAATTCCAGCAGCAGGTGTGGGTGACACATCCTCTTCTTTAGCAGGTGGCAGCCCGGCAACTCCTGCAGAAAGTCCAGCAGAGCCCCACTCACACGGGGCCACTCATAGAGCCGTAGGCGCTACTCTCTCCCACCAGCACAACCCCGAGACTGCTGACGGGGCAGAGACTATGGCGTCAGGCCCAGCTGCAGAGGCTTTTGCTGCCTGGAGGGGTGTTTATATTGACCTCAACCCAGGCACACCTGGGAAGGGCTGGCCGGCAGGGTCAGGCTGCCCAGGTCAGCCAATCCTCGCCCCTCAGGGGCTCAGAGTTGCAGAAAATGGGCTTTGCTGCACCGGCCAGGTCCAAGGAACAGATGTAGGGTCCCGAGAGTCCGCATAGACAAGGGGCGGCAGCCCTGGCTTGTTTTCTAATCATTTTATCTGGTCCATGAGTGGGAGACAACTTCAAGAAGACCCTCTCCTAATGAGAGGAACCCAGGAGTCAGGGAGAGGAGGGTTGGTGGGTGGAGACAGAGGCCTGGTGCCCCGGCTGCAGTGGAAGCCCCTGGAAGACCAGGCAGAGGGAGGCCGCACAGAGAGAAGCCTAGGGTCACAGACCTGTCGGAGCTGCTGTTTGTTAGTTCAAGCCCTGCTCTGAGGTGCTCTGTGTCAGCTCTGAGCGACAGGTGTGCTGAGGGTGCTCTGCAATGAGGGCTATGTGCACGGTTCCAGCCCTGCCGGGGTACCTGTCCAGGGGAGCTCCATATCCAGGGAGGGGCCTGCCCACGAGAGCCCCGTGAGCTGCTGGGTACCTGCACAGGTGAGCTCCATATCCTCGGAGGGGCCTGCGCACGAGAGCCCCGTGGGCTGCTGGGTACCTGCCCAGGTGAGCTCCATATCCTGGGAGGGGCCTGACCA
The DNA here is from genome assembly GCF_965194805.1 of Balaenoptera borealis. Lineage (NCBI taxonomy): Eukaryota > Metazoa > Chordata > Mammalia > Artiodactyla > Balaenopteridae > Balaenoptera > Balaenoptera borealis. The sequence continues at coordinate 70,588 of NW_028122904.1, forward strand.
TGAGAGCCCTGTGGGCTGCTGGGTACCTGCACAGGTGAACACCATATCTTGGGAGGGCCCTGCCCACGAGAGCCCCGTGAGCTGCTGGGTACCTGCCCAGGTGAGCTCCATATCCTGGGAGGGGCCTGCACATGAGAGCCCCGTGGGCTGCTGGGTACCTGCCCAGGTGAGCTCCATATCCTGGGAGGGGCCTGACCATGAGAGCCCCGTGGGCTGCTGTGTACCTGCACAGGTGAACACCATATCTTGGGAGGGGCCTGACCATGAGAGCCCCATGGGCTGCTGCGTACCTGCCCAGGTGAGTTCCATATCCTGGGAGGGGCCTGACCATGAGAGCCCCGTGGGCTGCTGGGGACATGGTAAAGGACGCCAGGACAGTCAGTGAAGCCACAGAGGATATACATCCAGTAGTTCCTAATTCCTATACCCTGCTGGTCATTCTACCATCCCCCAGGACATGGTATTCTGTATTAGACTTCAATGATGCCTTCTTCTGTATTCCATTAGTCCCAGAGTCACAAGAAATTTTGGCTATGAGTGGCAGGACTCAACGTACAAAAAAAACAATACTGCTGGGCCGTCCTGCCCCAGGGGTTCAAAAATTCCCACACCATCTTTGGGGAAACGTTAGCTAAAGCCCTAAAAGATCTACCTCGGGAGAAGGGAACCCTCCTTCAATATGCAGACGACAGTCTGATCGTCAGCCCTACTAAGGAGGCCTCTGGACTACCTAGCCAATAAAAGATAGAAGGTGTCCAAGAAAAAGGCTCAAATATCACAGACTAAGGTGACCTGCCTGGGCTTCATTCTCACAGAAGATCAGAGAAGCCCATCCCAGGAAAGGGAAGAAGCCATTTGCAGCCTCACCCTTCCTAAAACTAGAAGACAGCTTAGGGGTTCCTGGGGAGACCGGGATTTGCTGCATCTGGATCCCTAACTACAGTCTAATACCTGGGCCTCTATATGAAACACTGAAAGGAAAAGATGATGATCCTTTTGAATAGAATCCAGAAGCGGCCTTTCAAGAAAGGAAAGAGCAGTCAATTCAGACCCTTGCCATGGACCTCCCTAATTTAGCTAAACCCTTTGACCTTTACATTCCTGATCGAAGGCGAATTGCCCTTGGAGTATTAGTGCAAAAACTGGGACCACTTGAAATGGAACAATGCAAGAATGCCCTCCAGGCATTGGCCAGCCACCCCATCCGACCAGGATACTGGGGGTATCTAAAAACCTGGAAATGAGCAGCCCGCAAGGCCAGCTCCCTCCTAAGGGAAAAGGACGCCACTTGGTGTTCCTAACCACCCACCATGCCCTGAAGTTGCAGGGATCGCTCCGTGGGCACAATGACCTCGAGTGAGGAGGCCCTCCAACTCCAACCTCCAGAGAGACAACCTGGGGCAACAGGCCCCCATGACGACTCATGTGACCATCACTTGACCTGGAGCTTCTCTCAGAAAACCACAAGAGTGTGCCCCAAAAGAACAGACTATTGCTTGCAGGACTTACTGCACCCAGAGCGGAGCTAATAAACTTGGCAGGGGAACCCTAAATAACGCTGCCACCATAGAAAAGCCTACAGACACCACTGTGACGGCGACCAATGAGACCAGCTGGACTCCCGGCTACTTCAAAAGGCAGTTGACTGAGTGGCCGTCATGGTCCTGGATCACCACCGGCCCTGGACTGTCTGGGAGTTGAGCAGGCAGGGCTCTGACACCTGGTGCTGTTTGTACGTTAATTCAGTGGCCTAACTGAAGAAAGCACAGACTACTGGTCAGAGCATCTAGGCTGGCAGAAACCGTCAGCCTAAGGGGGCGAACCAATGTGGAGCAGGGTAAAACCGGCCCCCCCAGCGTCCCTGCGCATCTCTTTCCTGGACCCTTAAAGGTCATTAGAATCTATAAAACTTCCAACGCTGGTGCTCAGGCAGATGAGCAGTGAGGGAGGAGGCCTGGGGACAATCAACCTCACCTGGTTCCGGGTTGGGGAACATGGAGTTGCTGGGAGAGTGTTGCACCTAGAGAGGGCACGGAAGGTCCGTGCTCTTTCCCCACATCTTGTCCTATGAATCTCTTCCTTCTGGTCGTTCCTGAGTTATAGCCTTTCATAATAAACTGGCAATCTGGACATTGCTGCCATGTGACAAGCCCGGCTGATGCCATTGAGGATGTGAGGCCACGTGGAAGGAGATCCCAGCCATCCAGCCCAAATTGCCCACTCACAGCATTGTCAAGTCTTGGGACTTCCCTGGTGACGCAGTGGTTGGGAGTCTGCCTGCCAATGAGGGGGACACGGGTTCGAGCCCTGGTCTGGGGGGACACCGCATGCCGCGGAGCAACTAAGCCCATGAGCCACGGCTGCTGAGCCCAAGTGCCACAACTACTGAAGCCCGCACACCTAGAGCCTGTGCTCTGCGGCGGGAGAGGCCACCGCAATGAGAGGCCCGTGCACCGTGGTGAGGAGTGGCCCCTGCTCGCTGCAACTAGAGAAAGCCCACACGCAGCAGAAGACTCAATGCAGCCAAAAATAAATAAATTAATTAAAAAAGCTAAGTCTTTATTTATTTTTATTTGGCTGCGTTGGGTCTTCGTTGCTGTGGGTGGGCTTCTCACTGCAGTGGCTTCTCTTGTTGCAGAGCACGGGCTTGGTTGCTCCGCGGCATGTGGGGTCTTCCCGGACTTGAACCTGTGTCCCCTGCATTGGTGGGCGGATTCTTAACCACTGCACCACAAGGGAAGTCCCCATTTAAAGAAATTATTGACTTGCTTTAAATTTTCAGAAAAATATTTAAAAAATTGATTACATGGACCTTTGTGTATGCAAGTTTCGCAGCTGTAGATACGGAGGGCTGAATGTTCTATGCCATTTTATCTAAAGGACTTGAGTATCCATGGGTTTTGGTATCCATGGAGGTCCTAGAACCAGTCCCCCGCAGGTACTAAGAGATGACTGTATATTCATAATTGCAGTCTTTTTCATTCCTAGTAGTATTTTTGTGGTCTTCTCTTCCTGTGTCTTCCCCTGGATCAGTTTTGTCAGAGATGTGTTTTCATTAGGGTTTTGAAGAGCTCAGTTTTGGTCTTACTGATCTTTCCTATTGTTTCCTTGTTTTTTCTCTTATCTTTTTCTTTAGGTTTACATGATAACTTTTTTAAGTTCCTCGAGTTGAATTTTTTAACTTACCTCTTTTTCATCTTTTTCTTTTTCATAGTAAAAGCTTTAGGTGCATCCCACAAGTTTGCATATATAATATTTTTATAGTTGTTCAGCAGCAATAAGTATAATTTCCATCATGATTTACTCTTGACCTCATGAATTGCATATTTAGATGTGCTTTTTGAAGTATCCAGTCATGTTAGGCTTGTTTGGCTATATTTTTATTGCTTGTTTTTAATCTAAATGCATTGTTGTCAGAAAATACGTTCTTTATGATAATGATTCTTTCAGAGTCCTTTGTGATTTAGAATTTGGTCTTTTTCTTTAAATTTTTGGTATATGGTCCAGGTGTCTTTGAAAGATGCATGTTTACTATTTGTGTAGAGCAGGATTTTATATATTAGCTCTAACTGCATTAGGTCAAATGTGGTGATTTATTCAAAGCTTGATCTATGTCTGTTTCTGATAGAGTTCTATAAAAACCTCATACTAGAATTGTTAAGTTTTTCCATTTCTCTTTATATTCACTGGATGAAAAAAGTCCAATCTGATAAATTTTGCTTTTAATAGGCAAATTAAATCCATTTACATTAAAAAAAAAAAAACCTCACCTGGAGGCTGCTGGGGAGAAGTCCTGCCCCTCCCCCCGGGTATGAGGACACCCAACTCAGCACGAAGCATTTACAGAAGAGGTGTCTGCACCCTCAGGGCCCCAAGAATGTGGAATGGGACAAGAGGCAGAGGAGGGGTTTGTCACTGGCAAAGCCCATTAAAAATTCCTGGGAGATAAAAATAGAATCTGGGCAATAAAATAAAGTCTAACCTTTTTTTCCTTTGTGCTTTTTCTAATTTCACTTGTTCCTAGGTTTCCACAGGCAGAGGTCCCACACCCGGCACTTCAGACCCGATTTCCTAGTGCAAGATGGCTGGGCCGACACCTCAGCTCTCCGGGCCCCGTGCAGACTCCGCCACATAGAGCCTGAGCTCCAGCCAACCCGGCCCTCAAGAGCTCCGCCCCGTCCCTCCCGCTGACGCTGACGGGATCCCTACACAGCAGCCCGGCCCACAGCCTGCGGGGGAGCGCACGCCCTCACCTCTCCATTCTCTGATCAAAATATAAAGTTTTCCTTTGCTTCTGAACCAAACTCAGTCTCGATCTGTTGGCTCCAATGACACTGGGCAGGGGGACCCTTGTTGGGGCCCACTCTGCAGGATCAGTAACAGAATTTGAGAACATTGTAACTTCAAAGAATAGATGCGTGAGCCAAACTGTTATTAACATAGAGCAGTGTATAAGGCTCGTGTAAAATAAGATGTTTCTAACACTTCCATTTGATATTTCCATCACTTTATTATAAGCAAGTTCAGTGGAGGGGTTTGTCGTATTTGTCAGGTCAACATTAGAGAAATGCAGTGATTTCTTTCCAAGGATGTAGATCTACTAATCTTGGCTGAAGGTTCAATCTTGTTTTGAATGATTTCCGTTGAAAATGATACCTCTTTTTCAGCTCCTGGATTTCTACGAAGTATAAAATCTTATATATTTTATTACTAAAGGGTAAAGGTGGGAGGAGAGATAAATTAACAGTTTCGGATTAACATATACACACTTCTATGTATAAAATATATCATCAACAAGGAACTACTGTATAGCACAGGGAACAATACTCAATATTTTGTAATAACCCCTAAGGGGAAATAATCTGAAAAACAATAGATATCTATATCGACATCATGTATCAACTACAGATAAAAAGGAACATAAAGGAGGCCGATGGCGAGCGTTTCTGACCCTGAAGACTTCACTCACCTAAATTTCGGACTCTGCTTACGGCCAAAGTCCCTTAATGAACATACATGTACCAGTGGCTTAAAAATTCGCCAGATTGGGGCTTCCCTGGTGGCGCAGTGGTTGAGAGTCTGCCTGCCGATGCAGGGGACACGGGTTGGAGCCCTGGTCTGGGAAGATCCCACGTGCCACAGAGCGGCTGGGCCTGTGAGCCACAACTACTGAGCCTGCGCGTCTGGAGCCTGTGCTCCGCAACAGGAGAGGCCGCGATGGTGAGAGGCCCGCGCACCGCGATGAGGAGTGGCCCCCGCTTGCCGCTGCTGGAGGAAGCCCTCCCATAGAGGAGAGGACCCAACACAGCCAATAAATAAATACATGAATAAATAAATAAATAAAATTTAAAAAAAAATTCGTCAGATTGGGGTTCGGGGAGACACTGATTTGGAAAAATCCCTGGTGTTCTCCTTACATACATGGGAACTTTCCTACAGCTAAAATATGCCTGTGACACCCAGAAGATGGTACACGGTTGGATCAGGAAGATTTTGGAAAAGGCACCTCATCTCTTAATCTCATGGTGGTCGAGTTCACCCCACCAGCCTCTTTCCTAACAATCTCCCCACTTGAGGATGTCAGCACCTCCTATGTCCTGTTGCACAGAGTTGGGAATATGTCCACAGGATGAAGGGGAAGGAGGAGAAACAATGAGAGACAAGCCCTAGATGTTCGGACAGGCAAAAGTCACTCTAATCTCCAATCAGGAAGAAGAATTAAGCAAAGGCTTAGCCTGCCGCCCGAAACCACAGTAGGGGCAGAAGCACACCACCGGTTTTGCGGCCAGCTCCCAAAAAACCGAGTTGACAAATGAAGCTCAGGAAACTTCAATTCACAAATATGCAGAATTATAAATTATGACTCTCCAAGCAAGCCGGAAATGCAAATCAGCAATACAAAGAAGTCTCACTTCCCATCGGTCAAAGGGGACCATGCTGAAAAAAGTGTAAAAACCAGAAATGCAGGACAGGCCATGGAGAAAAGGGAGCCTTGTTAGGCTGATGGGGGGGATGTAAACTGCCAAAGGCCACTCTGTAGAAGTGTATGGTGTTTCCTAAAACATCTAAAAAACACAGCTAGAGAGCATAGGGCACTTACACTCATGGGCATATAAATTGGGAAATCTAAAAATCAACAAGACACGGGCACCCCAAAGATTAGCGCTGCTCTGTTGACAAGAAACTCCAATTCGGTACACCTTAAATATCCCAGGAAAGAGAAAAATGGATAAAGAAGTTGTGCTAATTAGGTACAATGAAATATCACTCAGCCATGTAATAAATGTTATAAGGCTAGTAGCAGCATGCTGACTGGATTTACGTACAACGTTTAGAAGTGAAATAAGTCACACAGAAAAAGACACTTATCATAAGATATCACTTATAGAGGGAATGTAAAAATCGCTACACAGGACATGTACTACAAAACAGAATAGAGCCACACATTTAGAGAACACACCATGGCTGCTTAACGGAAAGGTGAGGTGGGGTGAGGCATAAAACAAGGGTTTGAAATTAGCACAGATAGCACTCCATAAACCACATATGTAACAGACAAGCCCTGTTCCTTGCTCAGTGAACTGGACTCCAAACCCCTTATTCAACGCACAAAAAATATATCTGACTAGTAAGAATCTTAAAACCTATGTATTGATATCTCTCTGTAAGTGAATCAAGTGGTTGTAAAATGGTATAAACACAGCAGTGAAAATCAGCTAAACCCCAGTATAAAAATAAATTTCAAAAAAAATAAAAAAACAACAAAGACATTGAAAGAGAGAGAAATTCTTACAGAGATCGTTCAGGGGCTTTGAAGCAACCTGGATTGACCATATATAGACCCACAGCTGGATTAGACGTAAGTCTGGAAACTGTTGGGGCTGAGAGGATTGGTGAGATTGGGTGAGCAAACGAAGACACTTTAAAGTAATAATGCGTGGTACCCATTCCATTTGTTCCAAATCTCCAGGTTCAAGGGAATCATCCTACAGCGAAAACATGCATGGGAAACCCAAATGATGAATCACCGTGTGATCTGGAAAGGTTTCTAAAATGCACCTCATTTCACATCTCCTAGTGCTTGGGTTCCCCCCATCCAGCTGCTTTACTAAAAATCTAACCACTTGGAGAATCAGCACCTTTAACCTATTGTTTCATACGGGTTGCAATTTGTCCTGAGGATGAACGGGATGAGGGGAAACCCATGAGAGACTAGCTCTAGGTGTTGGGACAGGCACACGTCACTCTAATTTCCCATCAGGAAGAAGAATTAACGACAGGCTCAGCCTGCCCCATGGAACCAGAATAGTGCCTGAAGCAATCCTGCGGTTTTGCAGCCAGCTCCCAAAAAAGCGAGTTGAAAAATGTAGATGAGGGGCACTGTAATTCACAAACTTGCAGAGTTACAAATGATAACTCTCGTCCACAAATATATTGAGGGAAAGCAACGAACACTATTTAAAAGCAAGGCAGAATTGCAGGAAACAGATTTCAGGAGGAAGATACGAATCGTCTTTAAAGCAAATGAAAAGCAGGAAAAGGGCGACAATGATGCACTTGGCCAAAAAGGGCGTATGCGTTTATTCCTGAATATATTAAGGAAAAAACGCATACGCCCTTTTTGGCCAACCAAGCAACCTGGAAAGGCAAATCAGCGCTACAAAGAAGTCTCGCTTCCCATCGGTCAAAAGGGCCATGATGAATAAAGTGTCCAAACCAGAAATGCTGGACAGGCCTTGGAGAAATGGGAGCCTTGCTACGCTGATGGGCGGGATGTAAATTGCCAACAGCCACACCGGAGAAGTGTACGGTGTGTCCTGAAACATCGAAAAAACTCAGGTTAGAGACCATAGGGCACTTCCACTCATGGGCGTATAAATTGGGAAAACTAAAAATCAGCAAGACACAGGCACCCCAAAGTTTTGGGCTACTCTGTTGACAAGAACCTCCACTTCGTTACACCTTAAATATCCCAGGAAAGAGAAGAATGGATAAAGAAGTTGCGGTCCTTATGTACAATGGAATATCACTCAGCCATGAAATCAATGTCATAAGGCTAGTAGCAGCATGATGAGTGGATTTAGGTATGACGATTCTAAGTGAAATAAGTCACACAGAAAAAGACACTTATCATGAGATATCACTTATAGAGGGAATGTAAAAACCGCTACCCTTGAACTGAATTACAAAACAGAACAGAGTCACACGTGTATAAAACACACTATGGCTGCTTAACGGGAAAGGTGAGGTGGGGTGATGCATAAAACAAGGGTTTCAAATTAGCTCAGATACCGTTCCAGAAACCCAATATGTAATAGACAAGACCTACTCCTTGCTCAGTGAACTGGACTCAACACCCCCGATTCACCGCCCAAGAATATATCTGACTAGTAAGAATCTTAAAACCTATGTATTGATATCTCTCTGTAAGTGAGTCAAGTGGGTGTAAAGCGGCATACACACAGCAGTGAAAAGCAGCTAAACCCCATTATAAAAATCAATTACTTTCCAAAACCCGTGAAACAAAGACAGTGAAAGAGAGAGAAATTCTTACAAAATTCGTTCAGGGGCTGTGATGCCACCTGGATTGACCATATCTAGACCCACAGCTGATTGAGACATAAGGGTGGACACTCGTGGGGCTGAGAGGTTTGGTGAGGTTGGCTGAGCTAACGCAGACCCTTTAAAGTAATACGGCGTGGTACCCATCCCATGGGTCCCAAATCTCCAGGTTCAAGGGCATCGTCCTACATTGAAAACATGCATGAGAAACCCCGAAGATGGTACACCGTGTGATCGGGAAAGGTTTCTAAAACGCACCTCATTTCTCATCTCCTTGTGCTCCGGTTCGCCATTCCAGCCCCTTTACTAGCAATCTCCCTCCTTGGAGAATCAGCACCTTTATCCTCCTGTTCCGTACAGGTTGCAAATTGTCCTGAGGATGAACGGGAAGAGGGGGAACCAATGAGAGACTAGCTCTAGGTGTTGGGACAGGCACAGGTCACTCTATTTTCCCATCAGGAAGAAGAATTAACCACAGGCTCAGCCTGCCGCCAGGAACCAGAATACGGCCTGAAGCAATCCTGCGCTTTTGCGGCCAGCTCCCAAGAAAGCGAGTTGAAGAATGGAGCTCAGGGGCACTGCAATTCACAAACCTGCAGACTTAGAAATGATAACTCTCGTCCACAAATATATTGAGGGAAGGCAACGAAGAGGATTTGAAAGCAAGGCAGAATTGCAGGAAACAGATTTCAGGAGGTAGATTCGAATCGCCTTTAAAGCACAGGAAAAGCGGCAAAACCTCGACAATGATGCCCTTGGCCAAAAAGGGCGTATGCGTTTTTTCCTGAATATATTCAGGAAAAAACGCATACGCCCTTTTTGGCCAACCAAGCAACCTGGAAAGGCAAATCAGCGCTACAAAGAAGTCTCGCTTCCCATCGGTCAAAAGGGCCATGCTGAATAAAGTGTCAAAACCAGAAATGCAGGACAGGCCATGGAGAAATGGGAGCCTTGCTACGCTGATGGGCGGGATGTAAATTGCCAACAGCCACTCTGGAGAAGTGTACGGTGTGTCCTGAAACATCTAAAAAACTCAGCTTAGAGAGGATAGGGCACTTCCACTCATGGGCGTATAAATTGGGAAAACTAAAAATCAGCAAGACACAGGCACCCCAAAGTTTTGGGCTACTCTGTTGACAAGAACCTCCACTTCGTTACACCTTAAATATCCCAGGAAAGAGAAGAATGGATAAAGAAGTTGCGGTCCTTATGTACAATGGAATATCACTCAGCCATGAAATCAACGTCATAAGGCTAGTAGCAGCATGATGAGTGGATTTAGGTACGACGATTCTAAGTGAAATAAGTCACACAGAAAAAGACACTTATCATAAGATATCACTTATAGAGGGAATGTAAAAACCGCTACCCTTGAACTGAATTACAAAACAGAACAGAGTCACACGTTTAGAAAACACACTATGGCTGCTTAACGGGAAAGGTGAGGTGGGGTGATGCATAAAACAAGGGTTTCAAATTAGCTCAGATACCGTTCCAGAAAACCAATATGTAATAGACAAGACCTACTCCTTGCTCAGTGAACTGGACTCAACACCCCCTATTCACCGCCCAAGAATATATCTGACTAGTAAGAATCTTAAAACCTATGTATTAATATCTCTCTGTAAGTGAGTCAAGTGGGTATAAAGTGGCATAAACACAGCAGTGAAAAGCAGCTAAACCCCATTATAAAAATCAATTCCTTTTAAAAACCCGTGAAACAAAGACAGTGAAAGAGAGAGAAATTCTTACAAAATTCGTTCAGGGGCTGTGAGGCCACCTGGATTGACCATATCTAGACCCACAGCTGATTGAGACATAAGGGTGGACACTCTTGGGGCTGAGAGGTTTGGTGAGGTTGGGTGAGCAAACGCAGACCCTTTAAAGTAATACGGCGTGGTACCCATCCCATGGGTCCCAAATCTCCAGGTTCAAGGGCATCGTCCTACATTGAAAACATGCATGAGAAACCCCGAAGATGGTACACCGTGTAATCGGGAAAGGTTTCTAAAACGCACCTCATTTCTCATCTCCTTGTGCTCCGATTCACCATTCCAGCCACTTTACTAGCAATCTCCCTCCTTGGAGAATCAGCACCTTTATCCTCCTGTTCCGTACAGGTTGCTAATTGTCCTGAGGATGAACGGGAAGAGGGGGAACCAATGAGAGACTAGCTCTAGGTGTTGGGACAGGCACAGGTCACTCTATTTTCCCATCAGGAAGAAGAATTAACCACAGGCTCAGTCTGCCACCAGGAACCAGAATACGGCCTGAAGCAATCCTGCGCTTTTGCGGCCAGCTCCCAAGAAAGCGAGTTGAAGAATGGAGCTCAGGGGCACTACAATTCACAAACCTGCAGACTTAGAAATGATAACTCTCGTCCACAAATATATTGAGGGAAGGCAACGAAGAGGATTTGAAAGCAAGGCAGAATTGCAGGAAACAGATTTCAGGAGGTAGATTCGAATCGCCTTTAAAGCACAGGAAAAGCGGCAAAACCTCGACAATGATTCCCTTGGCCATAAAGGGCGTATGCGTTTTTTCCTGAATATATTCAGGAAAAAACGCATACGCCCTTTTTGGCCAACCAAGCAACCTGGAAAGGCAAATCAGCGCTACAAAGAAGTCTCGCTTCCCATCGGTCAAAAGGGCCATGCTGAATAAAGTGTCAAAACCAGAAATGCTGGACAGGCCTTGGAGAAATGGGAGCCTTGCTACGCTGATGGGCGGGATGTAAATTGCCAACAGCCACACTGGAGAAGTGTACGGTGTATCCTGAAACATCTAAAAAACTCAGCTTAGAGACCATAGGGCACTTCCTCTCATGGGCGTATAAATTGGGAAAACTAAAAATCAGCAAGACACAGGCACCCCAAAGTTTTGGGCTGCTCTGTTGACAAGAACCTCCACTTCGTTACACCTTAAATATCCCAGGAAAGAGAAGAATGGATAAAGAAGTTGTGGTCCTTATGTACAATGGAATATCACTCAGCCATGAAATCAACGTCATAAGGCTAGTAGCAGCATGATGAGTGGATTTAGGTACGACGATTCTAAGTGAAATAAGTCACACAGAAAAAGACACTTATCATAAGATATCACTTATAGAGGGAATGTAAAAACCGCTACCCTTGAACTGAATTACAAAACAGAACAGAGTCACACGTTTAGAAAACACACTATGGCTGCTTAACGGGAAAGGTGAGGTGGGGTGATGCATAAAACAAGGGTTTCAAATTAGCTCAGATACCGTTCCAGAAACCCAATATGTAATAGACAAGACCTACTCCTTGCTCAGTGAACTGGACTCAACACCCCCTATTCACCGCCCAAGAATATATCTGACTAGTAAGAATCTTAAAACCTATGTATTGATATCTCTCTGTAAGTGAGTCAAGTGGGTGTAAAGCGGCATAAACACAGCAGTGAAAAGCAGCTAAACCCCATTATAAAAATCAATTACTTTAAAAAACCCGTGAAACAAAGACAGTGAAAGAGAGAGAAATTCTTACAAAATTCGTTCAGGGGCTGTGATGCCACCTGGATTGACCATATCTAGACCCACAGCTGATTGAGACATAAGGGTGGACACTCTTGGGGCTGAGAGGTTTGGTGAGGTAGGCTGAGCTAACGCAGACCCTTTAAGGTAATACAGCGTGGTACCCATCCCATGGGTCCCAAATCTCCAGGTTCAAGGGCATCGTCCTACATTGAAAACATGCATGAGAAACCCCGAAGATGGTACACCGTGTGATCGGGAAAGGTTTCTAAAACGCACCTCATTTCTCATCTCCTTGTGCTCCGGTTCACCATTCCAGCCGCTTTACTAGCAATCTCCCTCCTTGGAGAATCAGCACCTTTATCCTCCTGTTCCGTACAGGTTGCAAATTGTCCTGAGGATGAACGGGAAGAGGGGGAACCAATGAGAGACTAGCTCTAGGTGTTGGGGCAGGCACAGGTCATTCTATTTTCCCATCAGGAAGAAGAATTAACCACAGGCTCAGCCTGCCGCCAGGAACCAGAATACGGCCTGAAGCAATCCTGCGCTTTTGCGGCCAGCTCCCAAGAAAGCGAGTTGAAGAATGGAGCTCAGGGGCACTGCAATTCACAAACCTGCAGACTTAGAAATGATAACTCTCGTCCACAAATATATTGAGGGAAGGCAACGAAGAGGATTTGAAAGCAAGGCAGAATTGCAGGAAACAGATTTCAGGAGGTAGATTCGAATCGCCTTTAAAGCACAGGAAAAGCGGCAAAACCTCGACAATGATGCCCTTGGCCAAAAAGGGCGTATGCGTTTTTCCTGAATATATTCAGGAAAAAACGCATACGCCCTTTTTGGCCAACCAAGCAACCTGGAAAGGCAAATCAGCGCTACAAAGAAGTCTCGCTTCCCATCGGTCAAAAGGGCCATGCTGAATAAAGTGTCAAAACCAGAAATGCAGGACAGGCCATGGAGAAATGGGAGCCTTGCTACGCTGACGGGCGGGATGTAAATTGCTAATAGCCACTCTGGAGAAGTGTACGGTGTGTCCTGAAACATCTAAAAAACTCAGCTTAGAGACCATAGGGCACTTCCTCTCATGGGCGTATAAATTGGGAAAACTAAAAATCAGCAAGACACAGGCACCCCAAAGTTTTGGGCTGCTCTGTTGACAAGAACCTCCACTTCGTTACACCTTAAATATCCCAGGAAAGAGAAGAATGGATAAAGAAGTTGCGGTCCTTATGTACAATGGAATATCACTCAGCCATGAAATCAATGTCATAAGGCTAGTAGCAGCATGATGAGTGGATTTAGGTACGACGATTCTAAGTGAAATAAGTCACACAGAAAAAGACACTTATCATAAGATATCACTTATAGAGGGAATGTAAAAACCGCTACCCTTGAACTGAATTACAAAACAGAACAGAGTCACACGTTTAGAAAACACACTATGGCTGCTTAACGGGAAAGGTGAGGTGGGGTGATGCATAAAACAAGGGTTTCAAATTAGCTCAGATACCGTTCCAGAAACCCAATATGTAATAGACAAGACCTACTCCTTGCTCAGTGAACTGGACTCAACACCCCCTATTCACCGCCCAAGAATATATCTGACTAGTAAGAATCTTAAAACCTATGTATTGATATCTCTCTGTAAGTGAGTCAAGTGGGTGTAAAGCGGCATAAACACAGCAGTGAAAAGCAGCTAAACCCCATTATAAAAATCAATTACTTTAAAAAACCCGTGAAACAAAGACAGTGAAAGAGAGAGAAATTCTTACAAAATTCGTTCAGGGGCTGTGATGCCACCTGGATTGACCATATCTAGACCCACAGCTGATTGAGACATAAGGGTGGACACTCTTGGGGCTGAGAGGTTTGGTGAGGTAGGCTGAGCTAACGCAGACCCTTTAAGGTAATACAGCGTGGTACCCATCCCATGGGTCCCAAATCTCCAGGTTCAAGGGCATCGTCCTACATTGAAAACATGCATGAGAAACCCCGAAGATGGTACACCGTGTGATCGGGAAAGGTTTCTAAAACGCACCTCATTTCTCATCTCCTTGTGCTCCGGTTCACCATTCCAGCCGCTTTACTAGCAATCTCCCTCCTTGGAGAATCAGCACCTTTATCCTCCTGTTCCGTACAGGTTGCAAATTGTCCTGAGGATGAACGGGAAGAGGGGGAACCAATGAGAGACTAGCTCTAGGTGTTGGGGCAGGCACAGGTCATTCTATTTTCCCATCAGGAAGAAGAATTAACCACAGGCTCAGCCTGCCGCCAGGAACCAGAATACGGCCTGAAGCAATCCTGCGCTTTTGCGGCCAGCTCCCAAGAAAGCGAGTTGAAGAATGGAGCTCAGGGGCACTGCAATTCACAAACCTGCAGACTTAGAAATGATAACTCTCGTCCACAAATATATTGAGGGAAGGCAACGAAGAGGATTTGAAAGCAAGGCAGAATTGCAGGAAACAGATTTCAGGAGGTAGATTCGAATCGCCTTTAAAGCACAGGAAAAGCGGCAAAACCTCGACAATGATGCCCTTGGCCAAAAAGGGCGTATGCGTTTTTCCTGAATATATTCAGGAAAAAACGCATACGCCCTTTTTGGCCAACCAAGCAACCTGGAAAGGCAAATCAGCGCTACAAAGAAGTCTCGCTTCCCATCGGTCAAAAGGGCCATGCTGAATAAAGTGTCAAAACCAGAAATGCAGGACAGGCCATGGAGAAATGGGAGCCTTGCTACGCTGACGGGCGGGATGTAAATTGCTAATAGCCACTCTGGAGAAGTGTACGGTGTGTCCTGAAACATCTAAAAAACTCAGCTTAGAGACCATAGGGCACTTCCTCTCATGGGCGTATAAATTGGGAAAACTAAAAATCAGCAAGACACAGGCACCCCAAAGTTGTGGGCTACTCTGTTGACAAGAACCTCCACTTCGTTACACCTTAAATATCCCAGGAAAGAGAAGAATGGATAAAGAAGTTGCGGTCCTTATGTACAATGGAATATCACTCAGCCATGAAATCAATGTCATAAGGCTAGTAGCAGCATGATGAGTGGATTTAGGTATGACGATTCTAAGTGAAATAAGTCACACAGAAAAAGACACTTATCATAAGATATCACTTATAGAGGGAATGTAAAAACCGCTACCCTTGAACTGAATTACAAAACAGAACAGAGTCACACGTTTAGAAAACACACTATGGCTGCTTAACGGGAAAGGTGAGGTGGGGTGATGCATAAAACAAGGGTTTCAAATTAGCTCAGATACCATTCCAGAAACCCAATATGTAATAGACAAGACCTACTCCTTGCTCAGTGAACTGGACTCAACACCCCCTATTCACCGCCCAAGAATATATCTGACTAGTAAGAATCTTAAAACCTATGTATTGATATCTCTCTGTAAGTGAGTCAAGTGGGTGTAAAGCGGCATAAACACAGCAGTGAAAAGCAGCTAAACCCCATTATAAAAATCAATTACTTTAAAAAACCCGTGAAACAAAGACAGTGAAAGAGAGAGAAATTCTTACAAAATTCGTTCAGGGGCTGTGATGCCACCTGGATTGACCATATCTAGACCCACAGCTGATTGAGACATAAGGGTGGACACTCTTGGGGCTGAGAGGTTTGGTGAGGTAGGCTGAGCTAACGCAGACCCTTTAAAGTAATACAGCGTGGTACCCATCCCATGGGTCCCAAATCTCCAGGTTCAAGGGCATCGTCCTACATTGAAAACATGCATGAGAAACCCCGAAGATGGTACACCGTGTGATCGGGAAAGGTTTCTAAAACGCACCTCATTTCTCATCTCCTTGTGCTCCGGTTCACCATTCCAGCCGCTTTACTAGCAATCTCCCTCCTTGGAGAATCAGCACCTTTATCCTCCTGTTCCGTACAGGTTGCAAATTGTCCTGAGGATGAACGGGAAGAGGGGGAACCAATGAGAGACTAGCTCTAGGTGTTGGGGCAGGCACAGGTCATTCTATTTTCCCATCAGGAAGAAGAATTAACCACAGGCTCAGCCTGCCGCCAGGAACCAGAATACGGCCTGAAGCAATCCTGCGCTTTTGCGGCCAGCTCCCAAGAAAGCGAGTTGAAGAATGGAGCTCAGGGGCACTGCAATTCACAAACCTGCAGACTTAGAAATGATAACTCTCGTCCACAAATATATTGAGGGAAGGCAACGAAGAGGATTTGAAAGCAAGGCAGAATTGCAGGAAACAGATTTCAGGAGGTAGATTCGAATCGCCTTTAAAGCACAGGAAAAGCGGCAAAACCTCGACAATGATGCCCTTGGCCAAAAAGGGCGTATGCGTTTTTCCTGAATATATTCAGGAAAAAACGCATACGCCCTTTTTGGCCAACCAAGCAACCTGGAAAGGCAAATCAGCGCTACAAAGAAGTCTCGCTTCCCATCGGTCAAAAGGGCCATGCTGAATAAAGTGTCAAAACCAGAAATGCAGGACAGGCCATGGAGAAATGGGAGCCTTGCTACGCTGACGGGCGGGATGTAAATTGCTAATAGCCACTCTGGAGAAGTGTACGGTGTGTCCTGAAACATCTAAAAAACTCAGCTTAGAGACCATAGGGCACTTCCTCTCATGGGCGTATAAATTGGGAAAACTAAAAATCAGCAAGACACAGGCACCCCAAAGTTTTGGGCTGCTCTGTTGACAAGAACCTCCACTTCGTTACACCTTAAATATCCCAGGAAAGAGAAGAATGGATAAAGAAGTTGTGGTCCTTATGTACAATGGAATATCACTCAGCCATGAAATCAACGTCATAAGGCTAGTAGCAGCATGATGAGTGGATTTAGGTACGACGATTCTAAGTGAAATAAGTCACACAGAAAAAGACACTTATCATAAGATATCACTTATAGAGGGAATGTAAAAACCGCTACCCTTGAACTGAATTACAAAACAGAACAGAGTCACACGTTTAGAAAACACACTATGGCTGCTTAACGGGAAAGGTGAGGTGGGGTGATGCATAAAACAAGGGTTTCAAATTAGCTCAGATACCGTTCCAGAAACCCAATATGTAATAGACAAGACCTACTCCTTGCTCAGTGAACTGGACTCAACACCCCCTATTCACCGCCCAAGAATATATCTGACTAGTAAGAATCTTAAAACCTATGTATTGATATCTCTCTGTAAGTGAGTCAAGTGGGTGTAAAGCGGCATAAACACAGCAGTGAAAAGCAGCTAAACCCCATTATAAAAATCAATTACTTTAAAAAACCCGTGAAACAAAGACAGTGAAAGAGAGAGAAATTCTTACAAAATTCGTTCAGGGGCTGTGATGCCACCTGGATTGACCATATCTAGACCCACAGCTGATTGAGACATAAGGGTGGACACTCTTGGGGCTGAGAGGTTTGGTGAGGTAGGCTGAGCTAACGCAGACCCTTTAAAGTAATACAGCGTGGTACCCATCCCATGGGTCCCAAATCTCCAGGTTCAAGGGCATCGTCCTACATTGAAAACATGCATGAGAAACCCCGAAGATGGTACACCGTGTGATCGGGAAAGGTTTCTAAAACGCACCTCATTTCTCATCTCCTTGTGCTCCGGTTCACCATTCCAGCCGCTTTACTAGCAATCTCCCTCCTTGGAGAATCAGCACCTTTATCCTCCTGTTCCGTACAGGTTGCAAATTGTCCTGAGGATGAACGGGAAGAGGGGGAACCAATGAGAGACTAGCTCTAGGTGTTGGGGCAGGCACAGGTCATTCTATTTTCCCATCAGGAAGAAGAATTAACCACAGGCTCAGCCTGCCGCCAGGAACCAGAATACGGCCTGAAGCAATCCTGCGCTTTTGCGGCCAGCTCCCAAGAAAGCGAGTTGAAGAATGGAGCTCAGGGGCACTGCAATTCACAAACCTGCAGACTTAGAAATGATAACTCTCGTCCACAAATATATTGAGGGAAGGCAACGAAGAGGATTTGAAAGCAAGGCAGAATTGCAGGAAACAGATTTCAGGAGGTAGATTCGAATCGCCTTTAAAGCACAGGAAAAGCGGCAAAACCTCGACAATGATGCCCTTGGCCAAAAAGGGCGTATGCGTTTTTCCTGAATATATTCAGGAAAAAACGCATACGCCCTTTTTGGCCAACCAAGCAACCTGGAAAGGCAAATCAGCGCTACAAAGAAGTCTCGCTTCCCATCGGTCAAAAGGGCCATGCTGAATAAAGTGTCAAAACCAGAAATGCAGGACAGGCCATGGAGAAATGGGAGCCTTGCTACGCTGACGGGCGGGATGTAAATTGCTAATAGCCACTCTGGAGAAGTGTACGGTGTGTCCTGAAACATCTAAAAAACTCAGCTTAGAGACCATAGGGCACTTCCTCTCATGGGCGTATAAATTGGGAAAACTAAAAATCAGCAAGACACAGGCACCCCAAAGTTTTGGGCTGCTCTGTTGACAAGAACCTCCACTTCGTTACACCTTAAATATCCCAGGAAAGAGAAGAATGGATAAAGAAGTTGTGGTCCTTATGTACAATGGAATATCACTCAGCCATGAAATCAACGTCATAAGGCTAGTAGCAGCATGATGAGTGGATTTAGGTACGACGATTCTAAGTGAAATAAGTCACACAGAAAAAGACACTTATCATAAGATATCACTTATAGAGGGAATGTAAAAACCGCTACCCTTGAACTGAATTACAAAACAGAACAGAGTCACACGTTTAGAAAACACACTATGGCTGCTTAACGGGAAAGGTGAGGTGGGGTGATGCATAAAACAAGGGTTTCAAATTAGCTCAGATACCGTTCCAGAAACCCAATATGTAATAGACAAGACCTACTCCTTGCTCAGTGAACTGGACTCAACACCCCCTATTCACCGCCCAAGAATATATCTGACTAGTAAGAATCTTAAAACCTATGTATTGATATCTCTCTGTAAGTGAGTCAAGTGGGTGTAAAGCGGCATAAACACAGCAGTGAAAAGCAGCTAAACCCCATTATAAAAATCAATTACTTTAAAAAACCCGTGAAACAAAGACAGTGAAAGAGAGAGAAATTCTTACAAAATTCGTTCAGGGGCTGTGATGCCACCTGGATTGACCATATCTAGACCCACAGCTGATTGAGACATAAGGGTGGACACTCTTGGGGCTGAGAGGTTTGGTGAGGTAGGCTGAGCTAACGCAGACCCTTTAAAGTAATACAGCGTGGTACCCATCCCATGGGTCCCAAATCTCCAGGTTCAAGGGCATCGTCCTACATTGAAAACATGCATGAGAAACCCCGAAGATGGTACACCGTGTGATCGGGAAAGGTTTCTAAAACGCACCTCATTTCTCATCTCCTTGTGCTCCGGTTCACCATTCCAGCCGCTTTACTAGCAATCTCCCTCCTTGGAGAATCAGCACCTTTATCCTCCTGTTCCGTACAGGTTGCAAATTGTCCTGAGGATGAACGGGAAGAGGGGGAACCAATGAGAGACTAGCTCTAGGTGTTGGGGCAGGCACAGGTCATTCTATTTTCCCATCAGGAAGAAGAATTAACCACAGGCTCAGCCTGCCGCCAGGAACCAGAATACGGCCTGAAGCAATCCTGCGCTTTTGCGGCCAGCTCCCAAGAAAGCGAGTTGAAGAATGGAGCTCAGGGGCACTGCAATTCACAAACCTGCAGACTTAGAAATGATAACTCTCGTCCACAAATATATTGAGGGAAGGCAACGAAGAGGATTTGAAAGCAAGGCAGAATTGCAGGAAACAGATTTCAGGAGGTAGATTCGAATCGCCTTTAAAGCACAGGAAAAGCGGCAAAACCTCGACAATGATGCCCTTGGCCAAAAAGGGCGTATGCGTTTTTCCTGAATATATTCAGGAAAAAACGCATACGCCCTTTTTGGCCAACCAAGCAACCTGGAAAGGCAAATCAGCGCTACAAAGAAGTCTCGCTTCCCATCGGTCAAAAGGGCCATGCTGAATAAAGTGTCAAAACCAGAAATGCAGGACAGGCCATGGAGAAATGGGAGCCTTGCTACGCTGACGGGCGGGATGTAAATTGCTAATAGCCACTCTGGAGAAGTGTACGGTGTGTCCTGAAACATCTAAAAAACTCAGCTTAGAGACCATAGGGCACTTCCTCTCATGGGCGTATAAATTGGGAAAACTAAAAATCAGCAAGACACAGGCACCCCAAAGTTTTGGGCTGCTCTGTTGACAAGAACCTCCACTTCGTTACACCTTAAATATCCCAGGAAAGAGAAGAATGGATAAAGAAGTTGTGGTCCTTATGTACAATGGAATATCACTCAGCCATGAAATCAACGTCATAAGGCTAGTAGCAGCATGATGAGTGGATTTAGGTACGACGATTCTAAGTGAAATAAGTCACACAGAAAAAGACACTTATCATAAGATATCACTTATAGAGGGAATGTAAAAACCGCTACCCTTGAACTGAATTACAAAACAGAACAGAGTCACACGTGTATAAAACACACTATGGCTGCTTAACGGGAAAGGTGAGGTGGGGTGATGCATAAAACAAGGGTTTCAAATTAGCTCAGATACCGTTCCAGAAACCCAATATGTAATAGACAAGACCTACTCCTTGCTCAGTGAACTGGACTCAACACCCCCGATTCACCGCCCAAGAATATATCTGACTAGTAAGAATCTTAAAACCTATGTATTGATATCTCTCTGTAAGTGAGTCAAGTGGGTGTAAAGCGGCATACACACAGCAGTGAAAAGCAGCTAAACCCCATTATAAAAATCAATTACTTTCCAAAACCCGTGAAACAAAGACAGTGAAAGAGAGAGAAATTCTTACAAAATTCGTTCAGGGGCTGTGATGCCACCTGGATTGACCATATCTAGACCCACAGCTGATTGAGACATAAGGGTGGACACTCGTGGGGCTGAGAGGTTTGGTGAGGTTGGCTGAGCTAACGCAGACCCTTTAAAGTAATACGGCGTGGTACCCATCCCATGGGTCCCAAATCTCCAGGTTCAAGGGCATCGTCCTACATTGAAAACATGCATGAGAAACCCCGAAGATGGTACACCGTGTGATCGGGAAAGGTTTCTAAAACGCACCTCATTTCTCATCTCCTTGTGCTCCGGTTCGCCATTCCAGCCCCTTTACTAGCAATCTCCCTCCTTGGAGAATCAGCACCTTTATCCTCCTGTTCCGTACAGGTTGCAAATTGTCCTGAGGATGAACGGGAAGAGGGGGAACCAATGAGAGACTAGCTCTAGGTGTTGGGACAGGCACAGGTCACTCTATTTTCCCATCAGGAAGAAGAATTAACCACAGGCTCAGCCTGCCGCCAGGAACCAGAATACGGCCTGAAGCAATCCTGCGCTTTTGCGGCCAGCTCCCAAGAAAGCGAGTTGAAGAATGGAGCTCAGGGGCACTGCAATTCACAAACCTGCAGACTTAGAAATGATAACTCTCGTCCACAAATATATTGAGGGAAGGCAACGAAGAGGATTTGAAAGCAAGGCAGAATTGCAGGAAACAGATTTCAGGAGGTAGATTCGAATCGCCTTTAAAGCACAGGAAAAGCGGCAAAACCTCGACAATGATGCCCTTGGCCAAAAAGGGCGTATGCGTTTTTCCTGAATATATTCAGGAAAAAACGCATACGCCCTTTTTGGCCAACCAAGCAACCTGGAAAGGCAAATCAGCGCTACAAAGAAGTCTCGCTTCCCATCGGTCAAAAGGGCCATGCTGAATAAAGTGTCAAAACCAGAAATGCAGGACAGGCCATGGAGAAATGGGAGCCTTGCTACGCTGACGGGCGGGATGTAAATTGCTAATAGCCACTCTGGAGAAGTGTACGGTGTGTCCTGAAACATCTAAAAAACTCAGCTTAGAGACCATAGGGCACTTCCTCTCATGGGCGTATAAATTGGGAAAACTAAAAATCAGCAAGACACAGGCACCCCAAAGTTTTGGGCTGCTCTGTTGACAAGAACCTCCACTTCGTTACACCTTAAATATCCCAGGAAAGAGAAGAATGGATAAAGAAGTTGTGGTCCTTATGTACAATGGAATATCACTCAGCCATGAAATCAACGTCATAAGGCTAGTAGCAGCATGATGAGTGGATTTAGGTACGACGATTCTAAGTGAAATAAGTCACACAGAAAAAGACACTTATCATAAGATATCACTTATAGAGGGAATGTAAAAACCGCTACCCTTGAACTGAATTACAAAACAGAACAGAGTCACACGTTTAGAAAACACACTATGGCTGCTTAACGGGAAAGGTGAGGTGGGGTGATGCATAAAACAAGGGTTTCAAATTAGCTCAGATACCGTTCCAGAAACCCAATATGTAATAGACAAGACCTACTCCTTGCTCAGTGAACTGGACTCAACACCCCCGATTCACCGCCCAAGAATATATCTGACTAGTAAGAATCTTAAAACCTATGTATTGATATCTCTCTGTAAGTGAGTCAAGTGGGTGTAAAGCGGCATACACACAGCAGTGAAAAGCAGCTAAACCCCATTATAAAAATCAATTACTTTCCAAAACCCGTGAAACAAAGACAGTGAAAGAGAGAGAAATTCTTACAAAATTCGTTCAGGGGCTGTGATGCCACCTGGATTGACCATATCTAGACCCACAGCTGATTGAGACATAAGGGTGGACACTCGTGGGGCTGAGAGGTTTGGTGAGGTTGGCTGAGCTAACGCAGACCCTTTAAAGTAATACGGCGTGGTACCCATCCCATGGGTCCCAAATCTCCAGGTTCAAGGGCATCGTCCTACATTGAAAACATGCATGAGAAACCCCGAAGATGGTACACCGTGTGATCGGGAAAGGTTTCTAAAACGCACCTCATTTCTCATCTCCTTGTGCTCCGGTTCGCCATTCCAGCCCCTTTACTAGCAATCTCCCTCCTTGGAGAATCAGCACCTTTATCCTCCTGTTCCGTACAGGTTGCAAATTGTCCTGAGGATGAACGGGAAGAGGGGGAACCAATGAGAGACTAGCTCTAGGTGTTGGGACAGGCACAGGTCACTCTATTTTCCCATCAGGAAGAAGAATTAACCACAGGCTCAGCCTGCCGCCAGGAACCAGAATACGGCCTGAAGCAATCCTGCGCTTTTGCGGCCAGCTCCCAAGAAAGCGAGTTGAAGAATGGAGCTCAGGGGCACTGCAATTCACAAACCTGCAGACTTAGAAATGATAACTCTCGTCCACAAATATATTGAGGGAAGGCAACGAAGAGGATTTGAAAGCAAGGCAGAATTGCAGGAAACAGATTTCAGGAGGTAGATTCGAATCGCCTTTAAAGCACAGGAAAAGCGGCAAAACCTCGACAATGATGCCCTTGGCCAAAAAGGGCGTATGCGTTTTTCCTGAATATATTCAGGAAAAAACGCATACGCCCTTTTTGGCCAACCAAGCAACCTGGAAAGGCAAATCAGCGCTACAAAGAAGTCTCGCTTCCCATCGGTCAAAAGGGCCATGCTGAATAAAGTGTCAAAACCAGAAATGCAGGACAGGCCATGGAGAAATGGGAGCCTTGCTACGCTGACGGGCGGGATGTAAATTGCTAATAGCCACTCTGGAGAAGTGTACGGTGTGTCCTGAAACATCTAAAAAACTCAGCTTAGAGACCATAGGGCACTTCCTCTCATGGGCGTATAAATTGGGAAAACTAAAAATCAGCAAGACACAGGCACCCCAAAGTTGTGGGCTACTCTGTTGACAAGAACCTCCACTTCGTTACACCTTAAATATCCCAGGAAAGAGAAGAATGGATAAAGAAGTTGCGGTCCTTATGTACAATGGAATATCACTCAGCCATGAAATCAATGTCATAAGGCTAGTAGCAGCATGATGAGTGGATTTAGGTATGACGATTCTAAGTGAAATAAGTCACACAGAAAAAGACACTTATCATAAGATATCACTTATAGAGGGAATGTAAAAACCGCTACCCTTGAACTGAATTACAAAACAGAACAGAGTCACACGTTTAGAAAACACACTATGGCTGCTTAACGGGAAAGGTGAGGTGGGGTGATGCATAAAACAAGGGTTTCAAATTAGCTCAGATACCGTTCCAGAAACCCAATATGTAATAGACAAGACCTACTCCTTGCTCAGTGAACTGGACTCAACACCCCCTATTCACCGCCCAAGAATATATCTGACTAGTAAGAATCTTAAAACCTATGTATTGATATCTCTCTGTAAGTGAGTCAAGTGGGTGTAAAGCGGCATAAACACAGCAGTGAAAAGCAGCTAAACCCCATTATAAAAATCAATTACTTTAAAAAACCCGTGAAACAAAGACAGTGAAAGAGAGAGAAATTCTTACAAAATTCGTTCAGGGGCTGTGATGCCACCTGGATTGACCATATCTAGACCCACAGCTGATTGAGACATAAGGGTGGACACTCTTGGGGCTGAGAGGTTTGGTGAGGTAGGCTGAGCTAACGCAGACCCTTTAAGGTAATACAGCGTGGTACCCATCCCATGGGTCCCAAATCTCCAGGTTCAAGGGCATCGTCCTACATTGAAAACATGCATGAGAAACCCCGAAGATGGTACACCGTGTGATCGGGAAAGGTTTCTAAAACGCACCTCATTTCTCATCTCCTTGTGCTCCGGTTCACCATTCCAGCCGCTTTACTAGCAATCTCCCTCCTTGGAGAATCAGCACCTTTATCCTCCTGTTCCGTACAGGTTGCAAATTGTCCTGAGGATGAACGGGAAGAGGGGGAACCAATGAGAGACTAGCTCTAGGTGTTGGGGCAGGCACAGGTCATTCTATTTTCCCATCAGGAAGAAGAATTAACCACAGGCTCAGCCTGCCGCCAGGAACCAGAATACGGCCTGAAGCAATCCTGCGCTTTTGCGGCCAGCTCCCAAGAAAGCGAGTTGAAGAATGGAGCTCAGGGGCACTGCAATTCACAAACCTGCAGACTTAGAAATGATAACTCTCGTCCACAAATATATTGAGGGAAGGCAACGAAGAGGATTTGAAAGCAAGGCAGAATTGCAGGAAACAGATTTCAGGAGGTAGATTCGAATCGCCTTTAAAGCACAGGAAAAGCGGCAAAACCTCGACAATGATGCCCTTGGCCAAAAAGGGCGTATGCGTTTTTCCTGAATATATTCAGGAAAAAACGCATACGCCCTTTTTGGCCAACCAAGCAACCTGGAAAGGCAAATCAGCGCTACAAAGAAGTCTCGCTTCCCATCGGTCAAAAGGGCCATGCTGAATAAAGTGTCAAAACCAGAAATGCAGGACAGGCCATGGAGAAATGGGAGCCTTGCTACGCTGACGGGCGGGATGTAAATTGCTAATAGCCACTCTGGAGAAGTGTACGGTGTGTCCTGAAACATCTAAAAAACTCAGCTTAGAGACCATAGGGCACTTCCTCTCATGGGCGTATAAATTGGGAAAACTAAAAATCAGCAAGACACAGGCACCCCAAAGTTTTGGGCTGCTCTGTTGACAAGAACCTCCACTTCGTTACACCTTAAATATCCCAGGAAAGAGAAGAATGGATAAAGAAGTTGTGGTCCTTATGTACAATGGAATATCACTCAGCCATGAAATCAACGTCATAAGGCTAGTAGCAGCATGATGAGTGGATTTAGGTACGACGATTCTAAGTGAAATAAGTCACACAGAAAAAGACACTTATCATAAGATATCACTTATAGAGGGAATGTAAAAACCGCTACCCTTGAACTGAATTACAAAACAGAACAGAGTCACACGTTTAGAAAACACACTATGGCTGCTTAACGGGAAAGGTGAGGTGGGGTGATGCATAAAACAAGGGTTTCAAATTAGCTCAGATACCGTTCCAGAAACCCAATATGTAATAGACAAGACCTACTCCTTGCTCAGTGAACTGGACTCAACACCCCCGATTCACCGCCCAAGAATATATCTGACTAGTAAGAATCTTAAAACCTATGTATTGATATCTCTCTGTAAGTGAGTCAAGTGGGTGTAAAGCGGCATACACACAGCAGTGAAAAGCAGCTAAACCCCATTATAAAAATCAATTACTTTCCAAAACCCGTGAAACAAAGACAGTGAAAGAGAGAGAAATTCTTACAAAATTCGTTCAGGGGCTGTGATGCCACCTGGATTGACCATATCTAGACCCACAGCTGATTGAGACATAAGGGTGGACACTCGTGGGGCTGAGAGGTTTGGTGAGGTTGGCTGAGCTAACGCAGACCCTTTAAAGTAATACGGCGTGGTACCCATCCCATGGGTCCCAAATCTCCAGGTTCAAGGGCATCGTCCTACATTGAAAACATGCATGAGAAACCCCGAAGATGGTACACCGTGTGATCGGGAAAGGTTTCTAAAACGCACCTCATTTCTCATCTCCTTGTGCTCCGGTTCGCCATTCCAGCCCCTTTACTAGCAATCTCCCTCCTTGGAGAATCAGCACCTTTATCCTCCTGTTCCGTACAGGTTGCAAATTGTCCTGAGGATGAACGGGAAGAGGGGGAACCAATGAGAGACTAGCTCTAGGTGTTGGGACAGGCACAGGTCACTCTATTTGCCCATCAGGAAGAAGAATTAACCACAGGCTCAGCCTGCCGCCAGGAACCAGAATACGGCCTGAAGCAATCCTGCGCTTTTGCGGCCAGCTCCCAAGAAAGCGAGTTGAAGAATGGAGCTCAGGGGCACTGCAATTCACAAACCTGCAGACTTAGAAATGATAACTCTCGTCCACAAATATATTGAGGGAAGGCAACGAAGAGGATTTGAAAGCAAGGCAGAATTGCAGGAAACAGATTTCAGGAGGTAGATTCGATTCGAATCGCCTTTAAAGCACAGGAAAAGCGGCAAAACCTCGACAATGATGCCCTTGGCCAAAAAGGGCGTATGCGTTTTTCCTGAATATATTCAGGAAAAAACGCATACGCCCTTTTTGGCCAACCAAGCAACCTGGAAAGGCAAATCAGCGCTACAAAGAAGTCTCGCTTCCCATCGGTCAAAAGGGCCATGCTGAATAAAGTGTCAAAACCAGAAATGCAGGACAGGCCATGGAGAAATGGGAGCCTTGCTACGCTGACGGGCGGGATGTAAATTGCTAATAGCCACTCTGGAGAAGTGTACGGTGTGTCCTGAAACATCTAAAAAACTCAGCTTAGAGACCATAGGGCACTTCCTCTCATGGGCGTATAAATTGGGAAAACTAAAAATCAGCAAGACACAGGCACCCCAAAGTTGTGGGCTACTCTGTTGACAAGAACCTCCACTTCGTTACACCTTAAATATCCCAGGAAAGAGAAGAATGGATAAAGAAGTTGCGGTCCTTATGTACAATGGAATATCACTCAGCCATGAAATCAACGTCATAAGGCTAGTAGCAGCATGATGAGTGGATTTAGGTACGACGATTCTAAGTGAAATAAGTCACACAGAAAAAGACACTTATCATAAGATATCACTTATAGAGGGAATGTAAAAACCGCTACCCTTGAACTGAATTACAAAACAGAACAGAGTCACACGTTTAGAAAACACACTATGGCTGCTTAACGGGAAAGGTGAGGTGGGGTGATGCATAAAACAAGGGTTTCAAATTAGCTCAGATACCGTTCCAGAAACCCAATATGTAATAGACAAGACCTACTCCTTGCTCAGTGAACTGGACTCAACACCCCCGATTCACCGCCCAAGAATATATCTGACTAGTAAGAATCTTAAAACCTATGTATTGATATCTCTCTGTAAGTGAGTCAAGTGGGTGTAAAGCGGCATACACACAGCAGTGAAAAGCAGCTAAACCCCATTATAAAAATCAATTACTTTCCAAAACCCGTGAAACAAAGACAGTGAAAGAGAGAGAAATTCTTACAAAATTCGTTCAGGGGCTGTGATGCCACCTGGATTGACCATATCTAGACCCACAGCTGATTGAGACATAAGGGTGGACACTCGTGGGGCTGAGAGGTTTGGTGAGGTAGGCTGAGCTAACGCAGACCCTTTAAAGTAATACAGCGTGGTACCCATCCCATGGGTCCCAAATCTCCAGGTTCAAGGGCATCGTCCTACATTGAAAACATGCATGAGAAACCCCGAAGATGGTACACCGTGTGATCGGGAAAGGTTTCTAAAACGCACCTCATTTCTCATCTCCTTGTGCTCCGGTTCACCATTCCAGCCGCTTTACTAGCAATCTCCCTCCTTGGAGAATCAGCACCTTTATCCTCCTGTTCCGTACAGGTTGCAAATTGTCCTGAGGATGAACGGGAAGAGGGGGAACCAATGAGAGACTAGCTCTAGGTGTTGGGGCAGGCACAGGTCACTCTATTTTCCCATCAGGAAGAAGAATTAACCACAGGCTCAGCCTGCCGCCAGGAACCAGAATACGGCCTGAAGCAATCCTGCGCTTTTGCGGCCAGCTCCCAAGAAAGCGAGTTGAAGAATGGAGCTCAGGGGCACTGCAATTCACAAACCTGCAGACTTAGAAATGATAACTCTCGTCCACAAATATATTGAGGGAAGGCAACGAAGAGGATTTGAAAGCAAGGCAGAATTGCAGGAAACAGATTTCAGGAGGTAGATTCGAATCGCCTTTAAAGCACAGGAAAAGCGGCAAAACCTCGACAATGATGCCCTTGGCCAAAAAGGGCGTATGCGTTTTTCCTGAATATATTCAGGAAAAAACGCATACGCCCTTTTTGGCCAACCAAGCAACCTGGAAAGGCAAATCAGCGCAACAAAGAAGTCTCGCTTCCCATCGGTCAAAAGGGCCATGCTGAATAAAGTGTCAAAACCAGAAATGCAGGACAGGCCATGGAGAAATGGGAGCCTTGCTACGCTGACGGGCGGGATGTAAATTGCTAATAGCCACTCTGGAGAAGTGTACGGTGTGTCCTGAAACATCTAAAAAACTCAGCTTAGAGACCATAGGGCACTTCCTCTCATGGGCGTATAAATTGGGAAAACTAAAAATCAGCAAGACACAGGCACCCCAAAGTTGTGGGCTACTCTGTTGACAAGAACCTCCACTTCGTTACACCTTAAATATCCCAGGAAAGAGAAGAATGGATAAAGAAGTTGCGGTCCTTATGTACAATGGAATATCACTCAGCCATGAAATCAATGTCATAAGGCTAGTAGCAGCATGATGAGTGGATTTAGGTATGACGATTCTAAGTGAAATAAGTCACACAGAAAAAGACACTTATCATAAGATATCACTTATAGAGGGAATGTAAAAACCGCTACCCTTGAACTGAATTACAAAACAGAACAGAGTCACACGTTTAGAAAACACACTATGGCTGCTTAACGGGAAAGGTGAGGTGGGGTGATGCATAAAACAAGGGTTTCAAATTAGCTCAGATACCGTTCCAGAAACCCAATATGTAATAGACAAGACCTACTCCTTGCTCAGTGAACTGGACTCAACACCCCCTATTCACCGCCCAAGAATATATCTGACTAGTAAGAATCTTAAAACCTATGTATTGATATCTCTCTGTAAGTGAGTCAAGTGGGTGTAAAGCGGCATAAACACAGCAGTGAAAAGCAGCTAAACCCCATTATAAAAATCAATTACTTTAAAAAACCCGTGAAACAAAGACAGTGAAAGAGAGAAAAATTCTTACAAAATTCGTTCAGGGGCTGTGATGCCACCTGGATTGACCATATCTAGACCCACAGCTGATTGAGACATAAGGGTGGACACTCTTGGGGCTGAGAGGTTTGGTGAGGTAGGCTGAGCTAACGCAGACCCTTTAAAGTAATACAGCGTGGTACCCATCCCATGGGTCCCAAATCTCCAGGTTCAAGGGCATCGTCCTACATTGAAAACATGCATGAGAAACCCCGAAGATGGTACACCGTGTGATCGGGAAAGGTTTCTAAAACGCACCTCATTTCTCATCTCCTTGTGCTCCGGTTCACCATTCC
This sequence comes from Balaenoptera borealis, assembly GCF_965194805.1. Lineage (NCBI taxonomy): Eukaryota > Metazoa > Chordata > Mammalia > Artiodactyla > Balaenopteridae > Balaenoptera > Balaenoptera borealis. The sequence goes on from NW_028122904.1 coordinate 100,561, forward strand.
AGCCGCTTTACTAGCAATCTCCCTCCTTGGAGAATCAGCACCTTTATCCTCCTGTTCCGTACAGGTTGCAAATTGTCCTGAGGATGAACGGGAAGAGGGGGAACCAATGAGAGACTAGCTCTAGGTGTTGGGGCAGGCACAGGTCATTCTATTTTCCCATCAGGAAGAAGAATTAAACACAGGCTCAGCCTGCCGCCAGGAACCAGAATACGGCCTGAAGCAATCCTGCCCTTTTGCGGCCAGCTCCCAAGAAAGCGAGTTGAAGAATGGAGCTCAGGGGCACTGCAATTCACAAACCTGCAGACTTAGAAATGATAACTCTCGTCCACAAATATATTGAGGGAAGGCAACGAAGAGGATTTGAAAGCAAGGCAGAATTGCAGGAAACAGATTTCAGGAGGTAGATTCGAATCGCCTTTAAAGCACAGGAAAAGCGGCAAAACCTCGACAATGATGCCCTTGGCCAAAAAGGGCGTATGCGTTTTTCCTGAATATATTCAGGAAAAAACGCATACGCCCTTTTTGGCCAACCAAGCAACCTGGAAAGGCAAATCAGCGCTACAAAGAAGTCTCGCTTCCCATCGGTCAAAAGGGCCATGCTGAATAAAGTGTCAAAACCAGAAATGCAGGACAGGCCATGGAGAAATGGGAGCCTTGCTACGCTGACGGGCGGGATGTAAATTGCTAATAGCCACTCTGGAGAAGTGTACGGTGTGTCCTGAAACATCTAAAAAACTCAGCTTAGAGACCATAGGGCACTTCCTCTCATGGGCGTATAAATTGGGAAAACTAAAAATCAGCAAGACACAGGCACCCCAAAGTTGTGGGCTACTCTGTTGACAAGAACCTCCACTTCGTTACACCTTAAATATCCCAGGAAAGAGAAGAATGGATAAAGAAGTTGCGGTCCTTATGTACAATGGAATATCACTCAGCCATGAAATCAATGTCATAAGGCTAGTAGCAGCATGATGAGTGGATTTAGGTATGACGATTCTAAGTGAAATAAGTCACACAGAAAAAGACACTTATCATAAGATATCACTTATAGAGGGAATGTAAAAACCGCTACCCTTGAACTGAATTACAAAACAGAACAGAGTCACACGTTTAGAAAACACACTATGGCTGCTTAACGGGAAAGGTGAGGTGGGGTGATGCATAAAACAAGGGTTTCAAATTAGCTCAGATACCGTTCCAGAAACCCAATATGTAATAGACAAGACCTACTCCTTGCTCAGTGAACTGGACTCAACACCCCCTATTCACCGCCCAAGAATATATCTGACTAGTAAGAATCTTAAAACCTATGTATTGATATCTCTCTGTAAGTGAGTCAAGTGGGTGTAAAGCGGCATAAACACAGCAGTGAAAAGCAGCTAAACCCCATTATAAAAATCAATTACTTTAAAAAACCCGTGAAACAAAGACAGTGAAAGAGAGAGAAATTCTTACAAAATTCGTTCAGGGGCTGTGATGCCACCTGGATTGACCATATCTAGACCCACAGCTGATTGAGACATAAGGGTGGACACTCTTGGGGCTGAGAGGTTTGGTGAGGTAGGCTGAGCTAACGCAGACCCTTTAAAGTAATACAGCGTGGTACCCATCCCATGGGTCCCAAATCTCCAGGTTCAAGGGCATCGTCCTACATTGAAAACATGCATGAGAAACCCCGAAGATGGTACACCGTGTGATCGGGAAAGGTTTCTAAAACGCACCTCATTTCTCATCTCCTTGTGCTCCGGTTCACCATTCCAGCCGCTTTACTAGCAATCTCCCTCCTTGGAGAATCAGCACCTTTATCCTCCTGTTCCGTACAGGTTGCAAATTGTCCTGAGGATGAACGGGAAGAGGGGGAACCAATGAGAGACTAGCTCTAGGTGTTGGGGCAGGCACAGGTCATTCTATTTTCCCATCAGGAAGAAGAATTAACCACAGGCTCAGCCTGCCGCCAGGAACCAGAATACGGCCTGAAGCAATCCTGCGCTTTTGCGGCCAGCTCCCAAGAAAGCGAGTTGAAGAATGGAGCTCAGGGGCACTGCAATTCACAAACCTGCAGACTTAGAAATGATAACTCTCGTCCACAAATATATTGAGGGAAGGCAACGAAGAGGATTTGAAAGCAAGGCAGAATTGCAGGAAACAGATTTCAGGAGGGAGATTCGAATCGCCTTTAAAGCACAGGAAAAGCGGCAAAACCTCGACAATGATGCCCTTGGCCAAAAAGGGCGTATGCGTTTATCCTGAATATATTCAGGAAAAAACGCATACGCCCTTTTTGGCCAACCAAGCAACCTGGAAAGGCAAATCAGCGCTACAAAGAAGTCTCGCTTCCCATCGGTCAAAAGGGCCATGCTGAATAAAGTGTCAAAACCAGAAATGCAGGACAGGCCATGGAGAAATGGGAGCCTTGCTACGCTGACAGGCGGGATGTAAATTGCTAATAGCCACTCTGGAGAAGTGTACGGTGTGTCCTGAAACATCTAAAAAACTCAGCTTAGAGACCATAGGGCACTTCCTCTCATGGGCGTATAAATTGGGAAAACTAAAAATCAGCAAGACACAGGCACCCCAAAGTTGTGGGCTACTCTGTTGACAAGAACCTCCACTTCGTTACACCTTAAATATCCCAGGAAAGAGAAGAATGGATAAAGAAGTTGCGGTCCTTATGTACAATGGAATATCACTCAGCCATGAAATCAATGTCATAAGGCTAGTAGCAGCATGATGAGTGGATTTAGGTATGACGATTCTAAGTGAAATAAGTCACACAGAAAAAGACACTTATCATAAGATATCACTTATAGAGGGAATGTAAAAACCGCTACCCTTGAACTGAATTACAAAACAGAACAGAGTCACACGTTTAGAAAACACACTATGGCTGCTTAACGGGAAAGGTGAGGTGGGGTGATGCATAAAACAAGGGTTTCAAATTAGCTCAGATACCGTTCCAGAAACCCAATATGTAATAGACAAGACCTACTCCTTGCTCAGTGAACTGGACTCAACACCCCCTATTCACCGCCCAAGAATATATCTGACTAGTAAGAATCTTAAAACCTATGTATTGATATCTCTCTGTAAGTGAGTCAAGTGGGTGTAAAGCGGCATAAACACAGCAGTGAAAAGCAGCTAAACCCCATTATAAAAATCAATTACTTTAAAAAACCCGTGAAACAAAGACAGTGAAAGAGAGAGAAATTCTTACAAAATTCGTTCAGGGGCTGTGATGCCACCTGGATTGACCATATCTAGACCCACAGCTGATTGAGACATAAGGGTGGACACTCTTGGGGCTGAGAGGTTTGGTGAGGTAGGCTGAGCTAACGCAGACCCTTTAAAGTAATACAGCGTGGTACCCATCCCATGGGTCCCAAATCTCCAGGTTCAAGGGCATCGTCCTACATTGAAAACATGCATGAGAAACCCCGAAGATGGTACACCGTGTGATCGGGAAAGGTTTCTAAAACGCACCTCATTTCTCATCTCCTTGTGCTCCGGTTCACCATTCCAGCCGCTTTACTAGCAATCTCCCTCCTTGGAGAATCAGCACCTTTATCCTCCTGTTCCGTACAGGTTGCAAATTGTCCTGAGGATGAACGGGAAGAGGGGGAACCAATGAGAGACTAGCTCTAGGTGTTGGGGCAGGCACAGGTCATTCTATTTTCCCATCAGGAAGAAGAATTAACCACAGGCTCAGCCTGCCGCCAGGAACCAGAATACGGCCTGAAGCAATCCTGCGCTTTTGCGGCCAGCTCCCAAGAAAGCGAGTTGAAGAATGGAGCTCAGGGGCACTGCAATTCACAAACCTGCAGACTTAGAAATGATAACTCTCGTCCACAAATATATTGAGGGAAGGCAACGAAGAGGATTTGAAAGCAAGGCAGAATTGCAGGAAACAGATTTCAGGAGGTAGATTCGAATCGCCTTTAAAGCACAGGAAAAGCGGCAAAACCTCGACAATGATGCCCTTGGCCAAAAAGGGCGTATGCGTTTTTCCTGAATATATTCAGGAAAAAACGCATACGCCCTTTTTGGCCAACCAAGCAACCTGGAAAGGCAAATCAGCGCTACAAAGAAGTCTCGCTTCCCATCGGTCAAAAGGGCCATGCTGAATAAAGTGTCAAAACCAGAAATGCAGGACAGGCCATGGAGAAATGGGAGCCTTGCTACGCTGACGGGCGGGATGTAAATTGCTAATAGCCACTCTGGAGAAGTGTACGGTGTGTCCTGAAACATCTAAAAAACTCAGCTTAGAGACCATAGGGCACTTCCTCTCATGGGCGTATAAATTGGGAAAACTAAAAATCAGCAAGACACAGGCACCCCAAAGTTGTGGGCTACTCTGTTGACAAGAACCTCCACTTCGTTACACCTTAAATATCCCAGGAAAGAGAAGAATGGATAAAGAAGTTGCGGTCCTTATGTACAATGGAATATCACTCAGCCATGAAATCAATGTCATAAGGCTAGTAGCAGCATGATGAGTGGATTTAGGTATGACGATTCTAAGTGAAATAAGTCACACAGAAAAAGACACTTATCATAAGATATCACTTATAGAGGGAATGTAAAAACCGCTACCCTTGAACTGAATTACAAAACAGAACAGAGTCACACGTTTAGAAAACACACTATGGCTGCTTAACGGGAAAGGTGAGGTGGGGTGATGCATAAAACAAGGGTTTCAAATTAGCTCAGATACCGTTCCAGAAACCCAATATGTAATAGACAAGACCTACTCCTTGCTCAGTGAACTGGACTCAACACCCCCTATTCACCGCCCAAGAATATATCTGACTAGTAAGAATCTTAAAACCTATGTATTGATATCTCTCTGTAAGTGAGTCAAGTGGGTGTAAAGCGGCATAAACACAGCAGTGAAAAGCAGCTAAACCCCATTATAAAAATCAATTACTTTAAAAAACCCGTGAAACAAAGACAGTGAAAGAGAGAGAAATTCTTACAAAATTCGTTCAGGGGCTGTGATGCCACCTGGATTGACCATATCTAGACCCACAGCTGATTGAGACATAAGGGTGGACACTCTTGGGGCTGAGAGGTTTGGTGAGGTAGGCTGAGCTAACGCAGACCCTTTAAAGTAATACAGCGTGGTACCCATCCCATGGGTCCCAAATCTCCAGGTTCAAGGGCATCGTCCTACATTGAAAACATGCATGAGAAACCCCGAAGATGGTACACCGTGTGATCGGGAAAGGTTTCTAAAACGCACCTCATTTCTCATCTCCTTGTGCTCCGGTTCACCATTCCAGCCGCTTTACTAGCAATCTCCCTCCTTGGAGAATCAGCACCTTTATCCTCCTGTTCCGTACAGGTTGCAAATTGTCCTGAGGATGAACGGGAAGAGGGGGAACCAATGAGAGACTAGCTCTAGGTGTTGGGGCAGGCACAGGTCATTCTATTTTCCCATCAGGAAGAAGAATTAACCACAGGCTCAGCCTGCCGCCAGGAACCAGAATACGGCCTGAAGCAATCCTGCGCTTTTGCGGCCAGCTCCCAAGAAAGCGAGTTGAAGAATGGAGCTCAGGGGCACTGCAATTCACAAACCTGCAGACTTAGAAATGATAACTCTCGTCCACAAATATATTGAGGGAAGGCAACGAAGAGGATTTGAAAGCAAGGCAGAATTGCAGGAAACAGATTTCAGGAGGGAGATTCGAATCGCCTTTAAAGCACAGGAAAAGCGGCAAAACCTCGACAATGATGCCCTTGGCCAAAAAGGGCGTATGCGTTTTTCCTGAATATATTCAGGAAAAAACGCATACGCCCTTTTTGGCCAACCAAGCAACCTGGAAAGGCAAATCAGCGCTACAAAGAAGTCTCGCTTCCCATCGGTCAAAAGGGCCATGCTGAATAAAGTGTCAAAACCAGAAATGCAGGACAGGCCATGGAGAAATGGGAGCCTTGCTACGCTGACAGGCGGGATGTAAATTGCTAATAGCCACTCTGGAGAAGTGTACGGTGTGTCCTGAAACATCTAAAAAACTCAGCTTAGAGACCATAGGGCACTTCCTCTCATGGGCGTATAAATTGGGAAAACTAAAAATCAGCAAGACACAGGCACCCCAAAGTTGTGGGCTACTCTGTTGACAAGAACCTCCACTTCGTTACACCTTAAATATCCCAGGAAAGAGAAGAATGGATAAAGAAGTTGCGGTCCTTATGTACAATGGAATATCACTCAGCCATGAAATCAATGTCATAAGGCTAGTAGCAGCATGATGAGTGGATTTAGGTATGACGATTCTAAGTGAAATATGTCACACAGAAAAAGACACTTATCATAAGATATCACTTATAGAGGGAATGTAAAAACCGCTACCCTTGAACTGAATTACAAAACAGAACAGAGTCACACGTTTAGAAAACACACTATGGCTGCTTAACGGGAAAGGTGAGGTGGGGTGATGCATAAAACAAGGGTTTCAAATTAGCTCAGATACCGTTCCAGAAACCCAATATGTAATAGACAAGACCTACTCCTTGCTCAGTGAACTGGACTCAACACCCCCTATTCACCGCCCAAGAATATATCTGACTAGTAAGAATCTTAAAACCTATGTATTGATATCTCTCTGTAAGTGAGTCAAGTGGGTGTAAAGCGGCATAAACACAGCAGTGAAAAGCAGCTAAACCCCATTATAAAAATCAATTACTTTAAAAAACCCGTGAAACAAAGACAGTGAAAGAGAGAGAAATTCTTACAAAATTCGTTCAGGGGCTGTGATGCCACCTGGATTGACCATATCTAGACCCACAGCTGATTGAGACATAAGGGTGGACACTCTTGGGGCTGAGAGGTTTGGTGAGGTAGGCTGAGCTAACGCAGACCCTTTAAAGTAATACAGCGTGGTACCCATCCCATGGGTCCCAAATCTCCAGGTTCAAGGGCATCGTCCTACATTGAAAACATGCATGAGAAACCCCGAAGATGGTACACCGTGTGATCGGGAAAGGTTTCTAAAACGCACCTCATTTCTCATCTCCTTGTGCTCCGGTTCACCATTCCAGCCGCTTTACTAGCAATCTCCCTCCTTGGAGAATCAGCACCTTTATCCTCCTGTTCCGTACAGGTTGCAAATTGTCCTGAGGATGAACGGGAAGAGGGGGAACCAATGAGAGACTAGCTCTAGGTGTTGGGGCAGGCACAGGTCATTCTATTTTCCCATCAGGAAGAAGAATTAACCACAGGCTCAGCCTGCCGCCAGGAACCAGAATACGGCCTGAAGCAATCCTGCCCTTTTGCGGCCAGCTCCCAAGAAAGCGAGTTGAAGAATGGAGCTCAGGGGCACTGCAATTCACAAACCTGCAGACTTAGAAATGATAACTCTCGTCCACAAATATATTGAGGGAAGGCAACGAAGAGGATTTGAAAGCAAGGCAGAATTGCAGGAAACAGATTTCAGGAGGTAGATTCGAATCGCCTTTAAAGCACAGGAAAAGCGGCAAAACCTCGACAATGATGCCCTTGGCCAAAAAGGGCGTATGCGTTTTTCCTGAATATATTCAGGAAAAAACGCATACGCCCTTTTTGGCCAACCAAGCAACCTGGAAAGGCAAATCAGCGCTACAAAGAAGTCTCGCTTCCCATCGGTCAAAAGGGCCATGCTGAATAAAGTGTCAAAACCAGAAATGCAGGACAGGCCATGGAGAAATGGGAGCCTTGCTACGCTGACGGGCGGGATGTAAATTGCTAATAGCCACTCTGGAGAAGTGTACGGTGTGTCCTGAAACATCTAAAAAACTCAGCTTAGAGACCATAGGGCACTTCCTCTCATGGGCGTATAAATTGGGAAAACTAAAAATCAGCAAGACACAGGCACCCCAAAGTTGTGGGCTACTCTGTTGACAAGAACCTCCACTTCGTTACACCTTAAATATCCCAGGAAAGAGAAGAATGGATAAAGAAGTTGCGGTCCTTATGTACAATGGAATATCACTCAGCCATGAAATCAATGTCATAAGGCTAGTAGCAGCATGATGAGTGGATTTAGGTATGACGATTCTAAGTGAAATAAGTCACACAGAAAAAGACACTTATCATAAGATATCACTTATAGAGGGAATGTAAAAACCGCTACCCTTGAACTGAATTACAAAACAGAACAGAGTCACACGTTTAGAAAACACACTATGGCTGCTTAACGGGAAAGGTGAGGTGGGGTGATGCATAAAACAAGGGTTTCAAATTAGCTCAGATACCATTCCAGAAACCCAATATGTAATAGACAAGACCTACTCCTTGCTCAGTGAACTGGACTCAACACCCCCTATTCACCGCCCAAGAATATATCTGACTAGTAAGAATCTTAAAACCTATGTATTGATATCTCTCTGTAAGTGAGTCAAGTGGGTGTAAAGCGGCATAAACACAGCAGTGAAAAGCAGCTAAACCCCATTATAAAAATCAATTACTTTAAAAAACCCGTGAAACAAAGACAGTGAAAGAGAGAGAAATTCTTACAAAATTCGTTCAGGGGCTGTGATGCCACCTGGATTGACCATATCTAGACCCACAGCTGATTGAGACATAAGGGTGGACACTCTTGGGGCTGAGAGGTTTGGTGAGGTAGGCTGAGCTAACGCAGACCCTTTAAAGTAATACAGCGTGGTACCCATCCCATGGGTCCCAAATCTCCAGGTTCAAGGGCATCGTCCTACATTGAAAACATGCATGAGAAACCCCGAAGATGGTACACCGTGTGATCGGGAAAGGTTTCTAAAACGCACCTCATTTCTCATCTCCTTGTGCTCCGGTTCACCATTCCAGCCGCTTTACTAGCAATCTCCCTCCTTGGAGAATCAGCACCTTTATCCTCCTGTTCCGTACAGGTTGCAAATTGTCCTGAGGATGAACGGGAAGAGGGGGAACCAATGAGAGACTAGCTCTAGGTGTTGGGGCAGGCACAGGTCATTCTATTTTCCCATCAGGAAGAAGAATTAACCACAGGCTCAGCCTGCCGCCAGGAACCAGAATACGGCCTGAAGCAATCCTGCGCTTTTGCGGCCAGCTCCCAAGAAAGCGAGTTGAAGAATGGAGCTCAGGGGCACTGCAATTCACAAACCTGCAGACTTAGAAATGATAACTCTCGTCCACAAATATATTGAGGGAAGGCAACGAAGAGGATTTGAAAGCAAGGCAGAATTGCAGGAAACAGATTTCAGGAGGTAGATTCGAATCGCCTTTAAAGCACAGGAAAAGCGGCAAAACCTCGACAATGATGCCCTTGGCCAAAAAGGGCGTATGCGTTTTTCCTGAATATATTCAGGAAAAAACGCATACGCCCTTTTTGGCCAACCAAGCAACCTGGAAAGGCAAATCAGCGCTACAAAGAAGTCTCGCTTCCCATCGGTCAAAAGGGCCATGCTGAATAAAGTGTCAAAACCAGAAATGCAGGACAGGCCATGGAGAAATGGGAGCCTTGCTACGCTGACGGGCGGGATGTAAATTGCTAATAGCCACTCTGGAGAAGTGTACGGTGTGTCCTGAAACATCTAAAAAACTCAGCTTAGAGACCATAGGGCACTTCCTCTCATGGGCGTATAAATTGGGAAAACTAAAAATCAGCAAGACACAGGCACCCCAAAGTTTTGGGCTGCTCTGTTGACAAGAACCTCCACTTCGTTACACCTTAAATATCCCAGGAAAGAGAAGAATGGATAAAGAAGTTGTGGTCCTTATGTACAATGGAATATCACTCAGCCATGAAATCAACGTCATAAGGCTAGTAGCAGCATGATGAGTGGATTTAGGTACGACGATTCTAAGTGAAATAAGTCACACAGAAAAAGACACTTATCATAAGATATCACTTATAGAGGGAATGTAAAAACCGCTACCCTTGAACTGAATTACAAAACAGAACAGAGTCACACGTTTAGAAAACACACTATGGCTGCTTAACGGGAAAGGTGAGGTGGGGTGATGCATAAAACAAGGGTTTCAAATTAGCTCAGATACCGTTCCAGAAACCCAATATGTAATAGACAAGACCTACTCCTTGCTCAGTGAACTGGACTCAACACCCCCTATTCACCGCCCAAGAATATATCTGACTAGTAAGAATCTTAAAACCTATGTATTGATATCTCTCTGTAAGTGAGTCAAGTGGGTGTAAAGCGGCATAAACACAGCAGTGAAAAGCAGCTAAACCCCATTATAAAAATCAATTACTTTAAAAAACCCGTGAAACAAAGACAGTGAAAGAGAGAGAAATTCTTACAAAATTCGTTCAGGGGCTGTGATGCCACCTGGATTGACCATATCTAGACCCACAGCTGATTGAGACATAAGGGTGGACACTCTTGGGGCTGAGAGGTTTGGTGAGGTAGGCTGAGCTAACGCAGACCCTTTAAAGTAATACAGCGTGGTACCCATCCCATGGGTCCCAAATCTCCAGGTTCAAGGGCATCGTCCTACATTGAAAACATGCATGAGAAACCCCGAAGATGGTACACCGTGTGATCGGGAAAGGTTTCTAAAACGCACCTCATTTCTCATCTCCTTGTGCTCCGGTTCACCATTCCAGCCGCTTTACTAGCAATCTCCCTCCTTGGAGAATCAGCACCTTTATCCTCCTGTTCCGTACAGGTTGCAAATTGTCCTGAGGATGAACGGGAAGAGGGGGAACCAATGAGAGACTAGCTCTAGGTGTTGGGGCAGGCACAGGTCATTCTATTTTCCCATCAGGAAGAAGAATTAACCACAGGCTCAGCCTGCCGCCAGGAACCAGAATACGGCCTGAAGCAATCCTGCGCTTTTGCGGCCAGCTCCCAAGAAAGCGAGTTGAAGAATGGAGCTCAGGGGCACTGCAATTCACAAACCTGCAGACTTAGAAATGATAACTCTCGTCCACAAATATATTGAGGGAAGGCAACGAAGAGGATTTGAAAGCAAGGCAGAATTGCAGGAAACAGATTTCAGGAGGTAGATTCGAATCGCCTTTAAAGCACAGGAAAAGCGGCAAAACCTCGACAATGATGCCCTTGGCCAAAAAGGGCGTATGCGTTTTTCCTGAATATATTCAGGAAAAAACGCATACGCCCTTTTTGGCCAACCAAGCAACCTGGAAAGGCAAATCAGCGCTACAAAGAAGTCTCGCTTCCCATCGGTCAAAAGGGCCATGCTGAATAAAGTGTCAAAACCAGAAATGCAGGACAGGCCATGGAGAAATGGGAGCCTTGCTACGCTGACGGGCGGGATGTAAATTGCTAATAGCCACTCTGGAGAAGTGTACGGTGTGTCCTGAAACATCTAAAAAACTCAGCTTAGAGACCATAGGGCACTTCCTCTCATGGGCGTATAAATTGGGAAAACTAAAAATCAGCAAGACACAGGCACCCCAAAGTTTTGGGCTGCTCTGTTGACAAGAACCTCCACTTCGTTACACCTTAAATATCCCAGGAAAGAGAAGAATGGATAAAGAAGTTGTGGTCCTTATGTACAATGGAATATCACTCAGCCATGAAATCAACGTCATAAGGCTAGTAGCAGCATGATGAGTGGATTTAGGTACGACGATTCTAAGTGAAATAAGTCACACAGAAAAAGACACTTATCATAAGATATCACTTATAGAGGGAATGTAAAAACCGCTACCCTTGAACTGAATTACAAAACAGAACAGAGTCACACGTGTATAAAACACACTATGGCTGCTTAACGGGAAAGGTGAGGTGGGGTGATGCATAAAACAAGGGTTTCAAATTAGCTCAGATACCGTTCCAGAAACCCAATATGTAATAGACAAGACCTACTCCTTGCTCAGTGAACTGGACTCAACACCCCCGATTCACCGCCCAAGAATATATCTGACTAGTAAGAATCTTAAAACCTATGTATTGATATCTCTCTGTAAGTGAGTCAAGTGGGTGTAAAGCGGCATACACACAGCAGTGAAAAGCAGCTAAACCCCATTATAAAAATCAATTACTTTCCAAAACCCGTGAAACAAAGACAGTGAAAGAGAGAGAAATTCTTACAAAATTCGTTCAGGGGCTGTGATGCCACCTGGATTGACCATATCTAGACCCACAGCTGATTGAGACATAAGGGTGGACACTCGTGGGGCTGAGAGGTTTGGTGAGGTTGGCTGAGCTAACGCAGACCCTTTAAAGTAATACGGCGTGGTACCCATCCCATGGGTCCCAAATCTCCAGGTTCAAGGGCATCGTCCTACATTGAAAACATGCATGAGAAACCCCGAAGATGGTACACCGTGTGATCGGGAAAGGTTTCTAAAACGCACCTCATTTCTCATCTCCTTGTGCTCCGGTTCGCCATTCCAGCCCCTTTACTAGCAATCTCCCTCCTTGGAGAATCAGCACCTTTATCCTCCTGTTCCGTACAGGTTGCAAATTGTCCTGAGGATGAACGGGAAGAGGGGGAACCAATGAGAGACTAGCTCTAGGTGTTGGGACAGGCACAGGTCACTCTATTTTCCCATCAGGAAGAAGAATTAACCACAGGCTCAGCCTGCCGCCAGGAACCAGAATACGGCCTGAAGCAATCCTGCGCTTTTGCGGCCAGCTCCCAAGAAAGCGAGTTGAAGAATGGAGCTCAGGGGCACTGCAATTCACAAACCTGCAGACTTAGAAATGATAACTCTCGTCCACAAATATATTGAGGGAAGGCAACGAAGAGGATTTGAAAGCAAGGCAGAATTGCAGGAAACAGATTTCAGGAGGTAGATTCGAATCGCCTTTAAAGCACAGGAAAAGCGGCAAAACCTCGACAATGATGCCCTTGGCCAAAAAGGGCGTATGCGTTTTTCCTGAATATATTCAGGAAAAAACGCATACGCCCTTTTTGGCCAACCAAGCAACCTGGAAAGGCAAATCAGCGCTACAAAGAAGTCTCGCTTCCCATCGGTCAAAAGGGCCATGCTGAATAAAGTGTCAAAACCAGAAATGCAGGACAGGCCATGGAGAAATGGGAGCCTTGCTACGCTGACGGGCGGGATGTAAATTGCTAATAGCCACTCTGGAGAAGTGTACGGTGTGTCCTGAAACATCTAAAAAACTCAGCTTAGAGACCATAGGGCACTTCCTCTCATGGGCGTATAAATTGGGAAAACTAAAAATCAGCAAGACACAGGCACCCCAAAGTTTTGGGCTGCTCTGTTGACAAGAACCTCCACTTCGTTACACCTTAAATATCCCAGGAAAGAGAAGAATGGATAAAGAAGTTGTGGTCCTTATGTACAATGGAATATCACTCAGCCATGAAATCAACGTCATAAGGCTAGTAGCAGCATGATGAGTGGATTTAGGTACGACGATTCTAAGTGAAATAAGTCACACAGAAAAAGACACTTATCATAAGATATCACTTATAGAGGGAATGTAAAAACCGCTACCCTTGAACTGAATTACAAAACAGAACAGAGTCACACGTTTAGAAAACACACTATGGCTGCTTAACGGGAAAGGTGAGGTGGGGTGATGCATAAAACAAGGGTTTCAAATTAGCTCAGATACCGTTCCAGAAACCCAATATGTAATAGACAAGACCTACTCCTTGCTCAGTGAACTGGACTCAACACCCCCGATTCACCGCCCAAGAATATATCTGACTAGTAAGAATCTTAAAACCTATGTATTGATATCTCTCTGTAAGTGAGTCAAGTGGGTGTAAAGCGGCATACACACAGCAGTGAAAAGCAGCTAAACCCCATTATAAAAATCAATTACTTTCCAAAACCCGTGAAACAAAGACAGTGAAAGAGAGAGAAATTCTTACAAAATTCGTTCAGGGGCTGTGATGCCACCTGGATTGACCATATCTAGACCCACAGCTGATTGAGACATAAGGGTGGACACTCGTGGGGCTGAGAGGTTTGGTGAGGTTGGCTGAGCTAACGCAGACCCTTTAAAGTAATACGGCGTGGTACCCATCCCATGGGTCCCAAATCTCCAGGTTCAAGGGCATCGTCCTACATTGAAAACATGCATGAGAAACCCCGAAGATGGTACACCGTGTGATCGGGAAAGGTTTCTAAAACGCACCTCATTTCTCATCTCCTTGTGCTCCGGTTCGCCATTCCAGCCCCTTTACTAGCAATCTCCCTCCTTGGAGAATCAGCACCTTTATCCTCCTGTTCCGTACAGGTTGCAAATTGTCCTGAGGATGAACGGGAAGAGGGGGAACCAATGAGAGACTAGCTCTAGGTGTTGGGACAGGCACAGGTCACTCTATTTTCCCATCAGGAAGAAGAATTAACCACAGGCTCAGCCTGCCGCCAGGAACCAGAATACGGCCTGAAGCAATCCTGCGCTTTTGCGGCCAGCTCCCAAGAAAGCGAGTTGAAGAATGGAGCTCAGGGGCACTGCAATTCACAAACCTGCAGACTTAGAAATGATAACTCTCGTCCACAAATATATTGAGGGAAGGCAACGAAGAGGATTTGAAAGCAAGGCAGAATTGCAGGAAACAGATTTCAGGAGGTAGATTCGAATCGCCTTTAAAGCACAGGAAAAGCGGCAAAACCTCGACAATGATGCCCTTGGCCAAAAAGGGCGTATGCGTTTTTCCTGAATATATTCAGGAAAAAACGCATACGCCCTTTTTGGCCAACCAAGCAACCTGGAAAGGCAAATCAGCGCTACAAAGAAGTCTCGCTTCCCATCGGTCAAAAGGGCCATGCTGAATAAAGTGTCAAAACCAGAAATGCAGGACAGGCCATGGAGAAATGGGAGCCTTGCTACGCTGACGGGCGGGATGTAAATTGCTAATAGCCACTCTGGAGAAGTGTACGGTGTGTCCTGAAACATCTAAAAAACTCAGCTTAGAGACCATAGGGCACTTCCTCTCATGGGCGTATAAATTGGGAAAACTAAAAATCAGCAAGACACAGGCACCCCAAAGTTGTGGGCTACTCTGTTGACAAGAACCTCCACTTCGTTACACCTTAAATATCCCAGGAAAGAGAAGAATGGATAAAGAAGTTGCGGTCCTTATGTACAATGGAATATCACTCAGCCATGAAATCAATGTCATAAGGCTAGTAGCAGCATGATGAGTGGATTTAGGTATGACGATTCTAAGTGAAATAAGTCACACAGAAAAAGACACTTATCATAAGATATCACTTATAGAGGGAATGTAAAAACCGCTACCCTTGAACTGAATTACAAAACAGAACAGAGTCACACGTTTAGAAAACACACTATGGCTGCTTAACGGGAAAGGTGAGGTGGGGTGATGCATAAAACAAGGGTTTCAAATTAGCTCAGATACCGTTCCAGAAACCCAATATGTAATAGACAAGACCTACTCCTTGCTCAGTGAACTGGACTCAACACCCCCTATTCACCGCCCAAGAATATATCTGACTAGTAAGAATCTTAAAACCTATGTATTGATATCTCTCTGTAAGTGAGTCAAGTGGGTGTAAAGCGGCATAAACACAGCAGTGAAAAGCAGCTAAACCCCATTATAAAAATCAATTACTTTAAAAAACCCGTGAAACAAAGACAGTGAAAGAGAGAGAAATTCTTACAAAATTCGTTCAGGGGCTGTGATGCCACCTGGATTGACCATATCTAGACCCACAGCTGATTGAGACATAAGGGTGGACACTCTTGGGGCTGAGAGGTTTGGTGAGGTAGGCTGAGCTAACGCAGACCCTTTAAAGTAATACAGCGTGGTACCCATCCCATGGGTCCCAAATCTCCAGGTTCAAGGGCATCGTCCTACATTGAAAACATGCATGAGAAACCCCGAAGATGGTACACCGTGTGATCGGGAAAGGTTTCTAAAACGCACCTCATTTCTCATCTCCTTGTGCTCCGGTTCACCATTCCAGCCGCTTTACTAGCAATCTCCCTCCTTGGAGAATCAGCACCTTTATCCTCCTGTTCCGTACAGGTTGCAAATTGTCCTGAGGATGAACGGGAAGAGGGGGAACCAATGAGAGACTAGCTCTAGGTGTTGGGGCAGGCACAGGTCATTCTATTTTCCCATCAGGAAGAAGAATTAACCACAGGCTCAGCCTGCCGCCAGGAACCAGAATACGGCCTGAAGCAATCCTGCGCTTTTGCGGCCAGCTCCCAAGAAAGCGAGTTGAAGAATGGAGCTCAGGGGCACTGCAATTCACAAACCTGCAGACTTAGAAATGATAACTCTCGTCCACAAATATATTGAGGGAAGGCAACGAAGAGGATTTGAAAGCAAGGCAGAATTGCAGGAAACAGATTTCAGGAGGTAGATTCGAATCGCCTTTAAAGCACAGGAAAAGCGGCAAAACCTCGACAATGATGCCCTTGGCCAAAAAGGGCGTATGCGTTTTTCCTGAATATATTCAGGAAAAAACGCATACGCCCTTTTTGGCCAACCAAGCAACCTGGAAAGGCAAATCAGCGCTACAAAGAAGTCTCGCTTCCCATCGGTCAAAAGGGCCATGCTGAATAAAGTGTCAAAACCAGAAATGCAGGACAGGCCATGGAGAAATGGGAGCCTTGCTACGCTGACGGGCGGGATGTAAATTGCTAATAGCCACTCTGGAGAAGTGTACGGTGTGTCCTGAAACATCTAAAAAACTCAGCTTAGAGACCATAGGGCACTTCCTCTCATGGGCGTATAAATTGGGAAAACTAAAAATCAGCAAGACACAGGCACCCCAAAGTTTTGGGCTGCTCTGTTGACAAGAACCTCCACTTCGTTCCACCTTAAATATCCCAGGAAAGAGAAGAATGGATAAAGAAGTTGTGGTCCTTATGTACAATGGAATATCACTCAGCCATGAAATCAACGTCATAAGGCTAGTAGCAGCATGATGAGTGGATTTAGGTACGACGATTCTAAGTGAAATAAGTCACACAGAAAAAGACACTTATCATAAGATATCACTTATAGAGGGAATGTAAAAACCGCTACCCTTGAACTGAATTACAAAACAGAACAGAGTCACACGTTTAGAAAACACACTATGGCTGCTTAACGGGAAAGGTGAGGTGGGGTGATGCATAAAACAAGGGTTTCAAATTAGCTCAGATACCGTTCCAGAAACCCAATATGTAATAGACAAGACCTACTCCTTGCTCAGTGAACTGGACTCAACACCCCCTATTCACCGCCCAAGAATATATCTGACTAGTAAGAATCTTAAAACCTATGTATTGATATCTCTCTGTAAGTGAGTCAAGTGGGTGTAAAGCGGCATAAACACAGCAGTGAAAAGCAGCTAAACCCCATTATAAAAATCAATTACTTTAAAAAACCCGTGAAACAAAGACAGTGAAAGAGAGAGAAATTCTTACAAAATTCGTTCAGGGGCTGTGATGCCACCTGGATTGACCATATCTAGACCCACAGCTGATTGAGACATAAGGGTGGACACTCTTGGGGCTGAGAGGTTTGGTGAGGTAGGCTGAGCTAACGCAGACCCTTTAAAGTAATACAGCGTGGTACCCATCCCATGGGTCCCAAATCTCCAGGTTCAAGGGCATCGTCCTACATTGAAAACATGCATGAGAAACCCCGAAGATGGTACACCGTGTGATCGGGAAAGGTTTCTAAAACGCACCTCATTTCTCATCTCCTTGTGCTCCGGTTCGCCATTCCAGCCCCTTTACTAGCAATCTCCCTCCTTGGAGAATCAGCACCTTTATCCTCCTGTTCCGTACAGGTTGCAAATTGTCCTGAGGATGAACGGGAAGAGGGGGAACCAATGAGAGACTAGCTCTAGGTGTTGGGACAGGCACAGGTCACTCTATTTTCCCATCAGGAAGAAGAATTAACCACAGGCTCAGCCTGCCGCCAGGAACCAGAATACGGCCTGAAGCAATCCTGCGCTTTTGCGGCCAGCTCCCAAGAAAGCGAGTTGAAGAATGGAGCTCAGGGGCACTGCAATTCACAAACCTGCAGACTTAGAAATGATAACTCTCGTCCACAAATATATTGAGGGAAGGCAACGAAGAGGATTTGAAAGCAAGGCAGAATTGCAGGAAACAGATTTCAGGAGGTAGATTCGAATCGCCTTTAAAGCACAGGAAAAGCGGCAAAACCTCGACAATGATGCCCTTGGCCAAAAAGGGCGTATGCGTTTTTCCTGAATATATTCAGGAAAAAACGCATACGCCCTTTTTGGCCAACCAAGCAACCTGGAAAGGCAAATCAGCGCTACAAAGAAGTCTCGCTTCCCATCGGTCAAAAGGGCCATGCTGAATAAAGTGTCAAAACCAGAAATGCAGGACAGGCCATGGAGAAATGGGAGCCTTGCTACGCTGACGGGCGGGATGTAAATTGCTAATAGCCACTCTGGAGAAGTGTACGGTGTGTCCTGAAACATCTAAAAAACTCAGCTTAGAGACCATAGGGCACTTCCTCTCATGGGCGTATAAATTGGGAAAACTAAAAATCAGCAAGACACAGGCACCCCAAAGTTGTGGGCTACTCTGTTGACAAGAACCTCCACTTCGTTACACCTTAAATATCCCAGGAAAGAGAAGAATGGATAAAGAAGTTGCGGTCCTTATGTACAATGGAATATCACTCAGCCATGAAATCAACGTCATAAGGCTAGTAGCAGCATGATGAGTGGATTTAGGTACGACGATTCTAAGTGAAATAAGTCACACAGAAAAAGACACTTATCATAAGATATCACTTATAGAGGGAATGTAAAAACCGCTACCCTTGAACTGAATTACAAAACAGAACAGAGTCACACGTTTAGAAAACACACTATGGCTGCTTAACGGGAAAGGTGAGGTGGGGTGATGCATAAAACAAGGGTTTCAAATTAGCTCAGATACCGTTCCAGAAACCCAATATGTAATAGACAAGACCTACTCCTTGCTCAGTGAACTGGACTCAACACCCCCGATTCACCGCCCAAGAATATATCTGACTAGTAAGAATCTTAAAACCTATGTATTGATATCTCTCTGTAAGTGAGTCAAGTGGGTGTAAAGCGGCATACACACAGCAGTGAAAAGCAGCTAAACCCCATTATAAAAATCAATTACTTTCCAAAACCCGTGAAACAAAGACAGTGAAAGAGAGAGAAATTCTTACAAAATTCGTTCAGGGGCTGTGATGCCACCTGGATTGACCATATCTAGACCCACAGCTGATTGAGACATAAGGGTGGACACTCGTGGGGCTGAGAGGTTTGGTGAGGTAGGCTGAGCTAACGCAGACCCTTTAAAGTAATACAGCGTGGTACCCATCCCATGGGTCCCAAATCTCCAGGTTCAAGGGCATCGTCCTACATTGAAAACATGCATGAGAAACCCCGAAGATGGTACACCGTGTGATCGGGAAAGGTTTCTAAAACGCACCTCATTTCTCATCTCCTTGTGCTCCGGTTCACCATTCCAGCCGCTTTACTAGCAATCTCCCTTCTTGGAGAATCAGCACCTTTATCCTCCTGTTCCGTACAGGTTGCAAATTGTCCTGAGGATGAACGGGAAGAGGGGGAACCAATGAGAGACTAGCTCTAGGTGTTGGGGCAGGCACAGGTCACTCTATTTTCCCATCAGGAAGAAGAATTAACCACAGGCTCAGCCTGCCGCCAGGAACCAGAATACGGCCTGAAGCAATCCTGCGCTTTTGCGGCCAGCTCCCAAGAAAGCGAGTTGAAGAATGGAGCTCAGGGGCACTGCAATTCACAAACCTGCAGACTTAGAAATGATAACTCTCGTCCACAAATATATTGAGGGAAGGCAACGAAGAGGATTTGAAAGCAAGGCAGAATTGCAGGAAACAGATTTCAGGAGGTAGATTCGAATCGCCTTTAAAGCACAGGAAAAGCGGCAAAACCTCGACAATGATGCCCTTGGCCAAAAAGGGCGTATGCGTTTTTCCTGAATATATTCAGGAAAAAACGCATACGCCCTTTTTGGCCAACCAAGCAACCTGGAAAGGCAAATCAGCGCTACAAAGAAGTCTCGCTTCCCATCGGTCAAAAGGGCCATGCTGAATAAAGTGTCAAAACCAGAAATGCAGGACAGGCCATGGAGAAATGGGAGCCTTGCTACGCTGACGGGCGGGATGTAAATTGCTAATAGCCACTCTGGAGAAGTGTACGGTGTGTCCTGAAACATCTAAAAAACTCAGCTTAGAGACCATAGGGCACTTCCTCTCATGGGCGTATAAATTGGGAAAACTAAAAATCAGCAAGACACAGGCACCCCAAAGTTGTGGGCTACTCTGTTGACAAGAACCTCCACTTCGTTACACCTTAAATATCCCAGGAAAGAGAAGAATGGATAAAGAAGTTGCGGTCCTTATGTACAATGGAATATCACTCAGCCATGAAATCAATGTCATAAGGCTAGTAGCAGCATGATGAGTGGATTTAGGTATGACGATTCTAAGTGAAATAAGTCACACAGAAAAAGACACTTATCATAAGATATCACTTATAGAGGGAATGTAAAAACCGCTACCCTTGAACTGAATTACAAAACAGAACAGAGTCACACGTTTAGAAAACACACTATGGCTGCTTAACGGGAAAGGTGAGGTGGGGTGATGCATAAAACAAGGGTTTCAAATTAGCTCAGATACCGTTCCAGAAACCCAATATGTAATAGACAAGACCTACTCCTTGCTCAGTGAACTGGACTCAACACCCCCTATTCACCGCCCAAGAATATATCTGACTAGTAAGAATCTTAAAACCTATGTATTGATATCTCTCTGTAAGTGAGTCAAGTGGGTGTAAAGCGGCATAAACACAGCAGTGAAAAGCAGCTAAACCCCATTATAAAAATCAATTACTTTAAAAAACCCGTGAAACAAAGACAGTGAAAGAGAGAGAAATTCTTACAAAATTCGTTCAGGGGCTGTGATGCCACCTGGATTGACCATATCTAGACCCACAGCTGATTGAGACATAAGGGTGGACACTCTTGGGGCTGAGAGGTTTGGTGAGGTAGGCTGAGCTAACGCAGACCCTTTAAAGTAATACAGCGTGGTACCCATCCCATGGGTCCCAAATCTCCAGGTTCAAGGGCATCGTCCTACATTGAAAACATGCATGAGAAACCCCGAAGATGGTACACCGTGTGATCGGGAAAGGTTTCTAAAACGCACCTCATTTCTCATCTCCTTGTGCTCCGGTTCACCATTCCAGCCGCTTTACTAGCAATCTCCCTCCTTGGAGAATCAGCACCTTTATCCTCCTGTTCCGTACAGGTTGCAAATTGTCCTGAGGATGAACGGGAAGAGGGGGAACCAATGAGAGACTAGCTCTAGGTGTTGGGGCAGGCACAGGTCATTCTATTTTCCCATCAGGAAGAAGAATTAACCACAGGCTCAGCCTGCCGCCAGGAACCAGAATACGGCCTGAAGCAATCCTGCCCTTTTGCGGCCAGCTCCCAAGAAAGCGAGTTGAAGAATGGAGCTCAGGGGCACTGCAATTCACAAACCTGCAGACTTAGAAATGATAACTCTCGTCCACAAATATATTGAGGGAAGGCAACGAAGAGGATTTGAAAGCAAGGCAGAATTGCAGGAAACAGATTTCAGGAGGTAGATTCGAATCGCCTTTAAAGCACAGGAAAAGCGGCAAAACCTCGACAATGATGCCCTTGGCCAAAAAGGGCGTATGCGTTTTTCCTGAATATATTCAGGAAAAAACGCATACGCCCTTTTTGGCCAACCAAGCAACCTGGAAAGGCAAATCAGCGCTACAAAGAAGTCTCGCTTCCCATCGGTCAAAAGGGCCATGCTGAATAAAGTGTCAAAACCAGAAATGCAGGACAGGCCATGGAGAAATGGGAGCCTTGCTACGCTGACGGGCGGGATGTAAATTGCTAATAGCCACTCTGGAGAAGTGTACGGTGTGTCCTGAAACATCTAAAAAACTCAGCTTAGAGACCATAGGGCACTTCCTCTCATGGGCGTATAAATTGGGAAAACTAAAAATCAGCAAGACACAGGCACCCCAAAGTTGTGGGCTACTCTGTTGACAAGAACCTCCACTTCGTTACACCTTAAATATCCCAGGAAAGAGAAGAATGGATAAAGAAGTTGCGGTCCTTATGTACAATGGAATATCACTCAGCCATGAAATCAATGTCATAAGGCTAGTAGCAGCATGATGAGTGGATTTAGGTATGACGATTCTAAGTGAAATAAGTCACACAGAAAAAGACACTTATCATAAGATATCACTTATAGAGGGAATGTAAAAACCGCTACCCTTGAACTGAATTACAAAACAGAACAGAGTCACACGTTTAGAAAACACACTATGGCTGCTTAACGGGAAAGGTGAGGTGGGGTGATGCATAAAACAAGGGTTTCAAATTAGCTCAGATACCGTTCCAGAAACCCAATATGTAATAGACAAGACCTACTCCTTGCTCAGTGAACTGGACTCAACACCCCCTATTCACCGCCCAAGAATATATCTGACTAGTAAGAATCTTAAAACCTATGTATTGATATCTCTCTGTAAGTGAGTCAAGTGGGTGTAAAGCGGCATAAACACAGCAGTGAAAAGCAGCTAAACCCCATTATAAAAATCAATTACTTTAAAAAACCCGTGAAACAAAGACAGTGAAAGAGAGAGAAATTCTTACAAAATTCGTTCAGGGGCTGTGATGCCACCTGGATTGACCATATCTAGACCCACAGCTGATTGAGACATAAGGGTGGACACTCTTGGGGCTGAGAGGTTTGGTGAGGTAGGCTGAGCTAACGCAGACCCTTTAAAGTAATACAGCGTGGTACCCATCCCATGGGTCCCAAATCTCCAGGTTCAAGGGCATCGTCCTACATTGAAAACATGCATGAGAAACCCCGAAGATGGTACACCGTGTGATCGGGAAAGGTTTCTAAAACGCACCTCATTTCTCATCTCCTTGTGCTCCGGTTCACCATTCCAGCCGCTTTACTAGCAATCTCCCTCCTTGGAGAATCAGCACCTTTATCCTCCTGTTCCGTACAGGTTGCAAATTGTCCTGAGGATGAACGGGAAGAGGGGGAACCAATGAGAGACTAGCTCTAGGTGTTGGGGCAGGCACAGGTCATTCTATTTTCCCATCAGGAAGAAGAATTAACCACAGGCTCAGCCTGCCGCCAGGAACCAGAATACGGCCTGAAGCAATCCTGCCCTTTTGCGGCCAGCTCCCAAGAAAGCGAGTTGAAGAATGGAGCTCAGGGGCACTGCAATTCACAAACCTGCAGACTTAGAAATGATAACTCTCGTCCACAAATATATTGAGGGAAGGCAACGAAGAGGATTTGAAAGCAAGGCAGAATTGCAGGAAACAGATTTCAGGAGGTAGATTCGAATCGCCTTTAAAGCACAGGAAAAGCGGCAAAACCTCGACAATGATGCCCTTGGCCAAAAAGGGCGTATGCGTTTTTCCTGAATATATTCAGGAAAAAACGCATACGCCCTTTTTGGCCAACCAAGCAACCTGGAAAGGCAAATCAGCGCTACAAAGAAGTCTCGCTTCCCATCGGTCAAAAGGGCCATGCTGAATAAAGTGTCAAAACCAGAAATGCAGGACAGGCCATGGAGAAATGGGAGCCTTGCTACGCTGACGGGCGGGATGTAAATTGCTAATAGCCACTCTGGAGAAGTGTACGGTGTGTCCTGAAACATCTAAAAAACTCAGCTTAGAGACCATAGGGCACTTCCTCTCATGGGCGTATAAATTGGGAAAACTAAAAATCAGCAAGACACAGGCACCCCAAAGTTGTGGGCTACTCTGTTGACAAGAACCTCCACTTCGTTACACCTTAAATATCCCAGGAAAGAGAAGAATGGATAAAGAAGTTGCGGTCCTTATGTACAATGGAATATCACTCAGCCATGAAATCAATGTCATAAGGCTAGTAGCAGCATGATGAGTGGATTTAGGTATGACGATTCTAAGTGAAATAAGTCACACAGAAAAAGACACTTATCATAAGATATCACTTATAGAGGGAATGTAAAAACCGCTACCCTTGAACTGAATTACAAAACAGAACAGAGTCACACGTTTAGAAAACACACTATGGCTGCTTAACGGGAAAGGTGAGGTGGGGTGATGCATAAAACAAGGGTTTCAAATTAGCTCAGATACCGTTCCAGAAACCCAATATGTAATAGACAAGACCTACTCCTTGCTCAGTGAACTGGACTCAACACCCCCTATTCACCGCCCAAGAATATATCTGACTAGTAAGAATCTTAAAACCTATGTATTGATATCTCTCTGTAAGTGAGTCAAGTGGGTGTAAAGCGGCATAAACACAGCAGTGAAAAGCAGCTAAACCCCATTATAAAAATCAATTACTTTAAAAAACCCGTGAAACAAAGACAGTGAAAGAGAGAGAAATTCTTACAAAATTCGTTCAGGGGCTGTGATGCCACCTGGATTGACCATATCTAGACCCACAGCTGATTGAGACATAAGGGTGGACACTCTTGGGGCTGAGAGGTTTGGTGAGGTAGGCTGAGCTAACGCAGACCCTTTAAAGTAATACAGCGTGGTACCCATCCCATGGGTCCCAAATCTCCAGGTTCAAGGGCATCGTCCTACATTGAAAACATGCATGAGAAACCCCGAAGATGGTACACCGTGTGATCGGGAAAGGTTTCTAAAACGCACCTCATTTCTCATCTCCTTGTGCTCCGGTTCACCATTCCAGCCGCTTTACTAGCAATCTCCCTCCTTGGAGAATCAGCACCTTTATCCTCCTGTTCCGTACAGGTTGCAAATTGTCCTGAGGATGAACGGGAAGAGGGGGAACCAATGAGAGACTAGCTCTAGGTGTTGGGGCAGGCACAGGTCATTCTATTTTCCCATCAGGAAGAAGAATTAACCACAGGCTCAGCCTGCCGCCAGGAACCAGAATACGGCCTGAAGCAATCCTGCGCTTTTGCGGCCAGCTCCCAAGAAAGCGAGTTGAAGAATGGAGCTCAGGGGCACTGCAATTCACAAACCTGCAGACTTAGAAATGATAACTCTCGTCCACAAATATATTGAGGGAAGGCAACGAAGAGGATTTGAAAGCAAGGCAGAATTGCAGGAAACAGATTTCAGGAGGTAGATTCGAATCGCCTTTAAAGCACAGGAAAAGCGGCAAAACCTCGACAATGATGCCCTTGGCCAAAAAGGGCGTATGCGTTTTTCCTGAATATATTCAGGAAAAAACGCATACGCGCTTTTTGGCCAACCAAGCAACCTGGAAAGGCAAATCAGCGCTACAAAGAAGTCTCGCTTCCCATCGGTCAAAAGGGCCATGCTGAATAAAGTGTCAAAACCAGAAATGCAGGACAGGCCATGGAGAAATGGGAGCCTTGCTACGCTGACGGGCGGGATGTAAATTGCTAATAGCCACTCTGGAGAAGTGTACGGTGTGTCCTGAAACATCTAAAAAACTCAGCTTAGAGACCATAGGGCACTTCCTCTCATGGGCGTATAAATTGGGAAAACTAAAAATCAGCAAGACACAGGCACCCCAAAGTTGTGGGCTACTCTGTTGACAAGAACCTCCACTTCGTTACACCTTAAATATCCCAGGGAAGAGAAGAATGGATAAAGAAGTTGCGGTCCTTATGTACAATGGAATATCACTCAGCCATGAAATCAATGTCATAAGGCTAGTAGCAGCATGATGAGTGGATTTAGGTATGACGATTCTAAGTGAAATAAGTCACACAGAAAAAGACACTTATCATAAGATATCACTTATAGAGGGAATGTAAAAACCGCTACCCTTGAACTGAATTACAAAACAGAACAGAGTCACACGTTTAGAAAACACACTATGGCTGCTTAACGGGAAAGGTGAGGTGGGGTGATGCATAAAACAAGGGTTTCAAATTAGCTCAGATACCGTTCCAGAAACCCAATATGTAATAGACAAGACCTACTCCTTGCTCAGTGAACTGGACTCAACACCCCCTATTCACCGCCCAAGAATATATCTGACTAGTAAGAATCTTAAAACCTATGTATTGATATCTCTCTGTAAGTGAGTCAAGTGGGTGTAAAGCGGCATAAACACAGCAGTGAAAAGCAGCTAAACCCCATTATAAAAATCAATTACTTTAAAAAACCCGTGAAACAAAGACAGTGAAAGAGAGAGAAATTCTTACAAAATTCGTTCAGGGGCTGTGATGCCACCTGGATTGACCATATCTAGACCCACAGCTGATTGAGACATAAGGGTGGACACTCTTGGGGCTGAGAGGTTTGGTGAGGTAGGCTGAGCTAACGCAGACCCTTTAAAGTAATACAGCGTGGTACCCATCCCATGGGTCCCAAATCTCCAGGTTCAAGGGCATCGTCCTACATTGAAAACATGCATGAGAAACCCCGAAGATGGTACACCGTGTGATCGGGAAAGGTTTCTAAAACGCACCTCATTTCTCATCTCCTTGTGCTCCGGTTCACCATTCCAGCCGCTTTACTAGCAATCTCCCTCCTTGGAGAATCAGCACCTTTATCCTCCTGTTCCGTACAGGTTGCAAATTGTCCTGAGGATGAACGGGAAGAGGGGGAACCAATGAGAGACTAGCTCTAGGTGTTGGGGCAGGCACAGGTCATTCTATTTTCCCATCAGGAAGAAGAATTAACCACAGGCTCAGCCTGCCGCCAGGAACCAGAATACGGCCTGAAGCAATCCTGCGCTTTTGCGGCCAGCTCCCAAGAAAGCGAGTTGAAGAATGGAGCTCAGGGGCACTGCAATTCACAAACCTGCAGACTTAGAAATGATAACTCTCGTCCACAAATATATTGAGGGAAGGCAACGAAGAGGATTTGAAAGCAAGGCAGAATTGCAGGAAACAGATTTCAGGAGGTAGATTCGAATCGCCTTTAAAGCACAGGAAAAGCGGCAAAACCTCGACAATGATGCCCTTGGCCAAAAAGGGCGTATGCGTTTTTCCTGAATATATTCAGGAAAAAACGCATACGCGCTTTTTGGCCAACCAAGCAACCTGGAAAGGCAAATCAGCGCTACAAAGAAGTCTCGCTTCCCATCGGTCAAAAGGGCCATGCTGAATAAAGTGTCAAAACCAGAAATGCAGGACAGGCCATGGAGAAATGGGAGCCTTGCTACGCTGACGGGCGGGATGTAAATTGCTAATAGCCACTCTGGAGAAGTGTACGGTGTGTCCTGAAACATCTAAAAAACTCAGCTTAGAGACCATAGGGCACTTCCTCTCATGGGCGTATAAATTGGGAAAACTAAAAATCAGCAAGACACAGGCACCCCAAAGTTGTGGGCTACTCTGTTGACAAGAACCTCC
Organism: Balaenoptera borealis; assembly: GCF_965194805.1. NCBI lineage: Eukaryota > Metazoa > Chordata > Mammalia > Artiodactyla > Balaenopteridae > Balaenoptera > Balaenoptera borealis. The sequence continues at coordinate 127,797 of NW_028122904.1, forward strand.
ACTTCGTTACACCTTAAATATCCCAGGGAAGAGAAGAATGGATAAAGAAGTTGCGGTCCTTATGTACAATGGAATATCACTCAGCCATGAAATCAATGTCATAAGGCTAGTAGCAGCATGATGAGTGGATTTAGGTATGACGATTCTAAGTGAAATAAGTCACACAGAAAAAGACACTTATCATGAGATATCACTTATAGAGGGAATGTAAAAACCGCTACCCTTGAACTGAATTACAAAACAGAACAGAGTCACACGTTTAGAAAACACACTATGGCTGCTTAACGGGAAAGGTGAGGTGGGGTGATGCATAAAACAAGGGTTTCAAATTAGCTCAGATACCGTTCCAGAAACCCAATATGTAATAGACAAGACCTACTCCTTGCTCAGTGAACTGGACTCAACACCCCCTATTCACCGCCCAAGAATATATCTGACTAGTAAGAATCTTAAAACCTATGTATTGATATCTCTCTGTAAGTGAGTCAAGTGGGTGTAAAGCGGCATAAACACAGCAGTGAAAAGCAGCTAAACCCCATTATAAAAATCAATTACTTTAAAAAACCCGTGAAACAAAGACAGTGAAAGAGAGAGAAATTCTTACAAAATTCGTTCAGGGGCTGTGATGCCACCTGGATTGACCATATCTAGACCCACAGCTGATTGAGACATAAGGGTGGACACTCTTGGGGCTGAGAGGTTTGGTGAGGTAGGCTGAGCTAACGCAGACCCTTTAAAGTAATACAGCGTGGTACCCATCCCATGGGTCCCAAATCTCCAGGTTCAAGGGCATCGTCCTACATTGAAAACATGCATGAGAAACCCCGAAGATGGTACACCGTGTGATCGGGAAAGGTTTCTAAAACGCACCTCATTTCTCATCTCCTTGTGCTCCGGTTCACCATTCCAGCCGCTTTACTAGCAATCTCCCTCCTTGGAGAATCAGCACCTTTATCCTCCTGTTCCGTACAGGTTGCAAATTGTCCTGAGGATGAACGGGAAGAGGGGGAACCAATGAGAGACTAGCTCTAGGTGTTGGGGCAGGCACAGGTCATTCTATTTTCCCATCAGGAAGAAGAATTAACCACAGGCTCAGCCTGCCGCCAGGAACCAGAATACGGCCTGAAGCAATCCTGCGCTTTTGCGGCCAGCTCCCAAGAAAGCGAGTTGAAGAATGGAGCTCAGGGGCACTGCAATTCACAAACCTGCAGACTTAGAAATGATAACTCTCGTCCACAAATATATTGAGGGAAGGCAACGAAGAGGATTTGAAAGCAAGGCAGAATTGCAGGAAACAGATTTCAGGAGGTAGATTCGAATCGCCTTTAAAGCACAGGAAAAGCGGCAAAACCTCGACAATGATGCCCTTGGCCAAAAAGGGCGTATGCGTTTTTCCTGAATATATTCAGGAAAAAACGCATACGCGCTTTTTGGCCAACCAAGCAACCTGGAAAGGCAAATCAGCGCTACAAAGAAGTCTCGCTTCCCATCGGTCAAAAGGGCCATGCTGAATAAAGTGTCAAAACCAGAAATGCAGGACAGGCCATGGAGAAATGGGAGCCTTGCTACGCTGACGGGCGGGATGTAAATTGCTAATAGCCACTCTGGAGAAGTGTACGGTGTGTCCTGAAACATCTAAAAAACTCAGCTTAGAGACCATAGGGCACTTCCTCTCATGGGCGTATAAATTGGGAAAACTAAAAATCAGCAAGACACAGGCACCCCAAAGTTGTGGGCTACTCTGTTGACAAGAACCTCCACTTCGTTACACCTTAAATATCCCAGGGAAGAGAAGAATGGATAAAGAAGTTGCGGTCCTTATGTACAATGGAATATCACTCAGCCATGAAATCAATGTCATAAGGCTAGTAGCAGCATGATGAGTGGATTTAGGTATGACGATTCTAAGTGAAATAAGTCACACAGAAAAAGACACTTATCATGAGATATCACTTATAGAGGGAATGTAAAAACCGCTACCCTTGAACTGAATTACAAAACAGAACAGAGTCACACGTTTAGAAAACACACTATGGCTGCTTAACGGGAAAGGTGAGGTGGGGTGATGCATAAAACAAGGGTTTCAAATTAGCTCAGATACCGTTCCAGAAACCCAATATGTAATAGACAAGACCTACTCCTTGCTCAGTGAACTGGACTCAACACCCCCTATTCACCGCCCAAGAATATATCTGACTAGTAAGAATCTTAAAACCTATGTATTGATATCTCTCTGTAAGTGAGTCAAGTGGGTGTAAAGCGGCATAAACACAGCAGTGAAAAGCAGCTAAACCCCATTATAAAAATCAATTACTTTAAAAAACCCGTGAAACAAAGACAGTGAAAGAGAGAGAAATTCTTACAAAATTCGTTCAGGGGCTGTGATGCCACCTGGATTGACCATATCTAGACCCACAGCTGATTGAGACATAAGGGTGGACACTCTTGGGGCTGAGAGGTTTGGTGAGGTAGGCTGAGCTAACGCAGACCCTTTAAAGTAATACAGCGTGGTACCCATCCCATGGGTCCCAAATCTCCAGGTTCAAGGGCATCGTCCTACATTGAAAACATGCATGAGAAACCCCGAAGATGGTACACCGTGTGATCGGGAAAGGTTTCTAAAACGCACCTCATTTCTCATCTCCTTGTGCTCCGGTTCACCATTCCAGCCGCTTTACTAGCAATCTCCCTCCTTGGAGAATCAGCACCTTTATCCTCCTGTTCCGTACAGGTTGCAAATTGTCCTGAGGATGAACGGGAAGAGGGGGAACCAATGAGAGACTAGCTCTAGGTGTTGGGGCAGGCACAGGTCATTCTATTTTCCCATCAGGAAGAAGAATTAACCACAGGCTCAGCCTGCCGCCAGGAACCAGAATACGGCCTGAAGCAATCCTGCCCTTTTGCGGCCAGCTCCCAAGAAAGCGAGTTGAAGAATGGAGCTCAGGGGCACTGCAATTCACAAACCTGCAGACTTAGAAATGATAACTCTCGTCCACAAATATATTGAGGGAAGGCAACGAAGAGGATTTGAAAGCAAGGCAGAATTGCAGGAAACAGATTTCAGGAGGGAGATTCGAATCGCCTTTAAAGCACAGGAAAAGCGGCAAAACCTCGACAATGATGCCCTTGGCCAAAAAGGGCGTATGCGTTTTTCCTGAATATATTCAGGAAAAAACGCATACGCCCTTTTTGGCCAACCAAGCAACCTGGAAAGGCAAATCAGCGCTACAAAGAAGTCTCGCTTCCCATCGGTCAAAAGGGCCATGCTGAATAAAGTGTCAAAACCAGAAATGCAGGACAGGCCATGGAGAAATGGGAGCCTTGCTACGCTGACGGGCGGGATGTAAATTGCTAATAGCCACTCTGGAGAAGTGTACGGTGTGTCCTGAAACATCTAAAAAACTCAGCTTAGAGACCATAGGGCACTTCCTCTCATGGGCGTATAAATTGGGAAAACTAAAAATCAGCAAGACACAGGCACCCCAAAGTTGTGGGCTACTCTGTTGACAAGAACCTCCACTTCGTTACACCTTAAATATCCCAGGAAAGAGAAGAATGGATAAAGAAGTTGCGGTCCTTATGTACAATGGAATATCACTCAGCCATGAAATCAATGTCATAAGGCTAGTAGCAGCATGATGAGTGGATTTAGGTATGACGATTCTAAGTGAAATAAGTCACACAGAAAAAGACACTTATCATAAGATATCACTTATAGAGGGAATGTAAAAACCGCTACCCTTGAACTGAATTACAAAACAGAACAGAGTCACACGTTTAGAAAACACACTATGGCTGCTTAACGGGAAAGGTGAGGTGGGGTGATGCATAAAACAAGGGTTTCAAATTAGCTCAGATACCGTTCCAGAAACCCAATATGTAATAGACAAGACCTACTCCTTGCTCAGTGAACTGGACTCAACACCCCCTATTCACCGCCCAAGAATATATCTGACTAGTAAGAATCTTAAAACCTATGTATTGATATCTCTCTGTAAGTGAGTCAAGTGGGTGTAAAGCGGCATAAACACAGCAGTGAAAAGCAGCTAAACCCCATTATAAAAATCAATTACTTTAAAAAACCCGTGAAACAAAGACAGTGAAAGAGAGAGAAATTCTTACAAAATTCGTTCAGGGGCTGTGATGCCACCTGGATTGACCATATCTAGACCCACAGCTGATTGAGACATAAGGGTGGACACTCTTGGGGCTGAGAGGTTTGGTGAGGTAGGCTGAGCTAACGCAGACCCTTTAAAGTAATACAGCGTGGTACCCATCCCATGGGTCCCAAATCTCCAGGTTCAAGGGCATCGTCCTACATTGAAAACATGCATGAGAAACCCCGAAGATGGTACACCGTGTGATCGGGAAAGGTTTCTAAAACGCACCTCATTTCTCATCTCCTTGTGCTCCGGTTCACCATTCCAGCCGCTTTACTAGCAATCTCCCTCCTTGGAGAATCAGCACCTTTATCCTCCTGTTCCGTACAGGTTGCAAATTGTCCTGAGGATGAACGGGAAGAGGGGGAACCAATGAGAGACTAGCTCTAGGTGTTGGGGCAGGCACAGGTCATTCTATTTTCCCATCAGGAAGAAGAATTAACCACAGGCTCAGCCTGCCGCCAGGAACCAGAATACGGCCTGAAGCAATCCTGCGCTTTTGCGGCCAGCTCCCAAGAAAGCGAGTTGAAGAATGGAGCTCAGGGGCACTGCAATTCACAAACCTGCAGACTTAGAAATGATAACTCTCGTCCACAAATATATTGAGGGAAGGCAACGAAGAGGATTTGAAAGCAAGGCAGAATTGCAGGAAACAGATTTCAGGAGGGAGATTCGAATCGCCTTTAAAGCACAGGAAAAGCGGCAAAACCTCGACAATGATGCCCTTGGCCAAAAAGGGCGTATGCGTTTTTCCTGAATATATTCAGGAAAAAACGCATACGCCCTTTTTGGCCAACCAAGCAACCTGGAAAGGCAAATCAGCGCTACAAAGAAGTCTCGCTTCCCATCGGTCAAAAGGGCCATGCTGAATAAAGTGTCAAAACCAGAAATGCAGGACAGGCCATGGAGAAATGGGAGCCTTGCTACGCTGACGGGCGGGATGTAAATTGCTAATAGCCACTCTGGAGAAGTGTACGGTGTGTCCTGAAACATCTAAAAAACTCAGCTTAGAGACCATAGGGCACTTCCTCTCATGGGCGTATAAATTGGGAAAACTAAAAATCAGCAAGACACAGGCACCCCAAAGTTGTGGGCTACTCTGTTGACAAGAACCTCCACTTCGTTACACCTTAAATATCCCAGAGAAGAGAAGAATGGATAAAGAAGTTGCGGTCCTTATGTACAATGGAATATCACTCAGCCATGAAATCAATGTCATAAGGCTAGTAGCAGCATGATGAGTGGATTTAGGTATGACGATTCTAAGTGAAATAAGTCACACAGAAAAAGACACTTATCATAAGATATCACTTATAGAGGGAATGTAAAAACCGCTACCCTTGAACTGAATTACAAAACAGAACAGAGTCACACGTTTAGAAAACACACTATGGCTGCTTAACGGGAAAGGTGAGGTGGGGTGATGCATAAAACAAGGGTTTCAAATTAGCTCAGATACCGTTCCAGAAACCCAATATGTAATAGACAAGACCTACTCCTTGCTCAGTGAACTGGACTCAACACCCCCTATTCACCGCCCAAGAATATATCTGACTAGTAAGAATCTTAAAACCTATGTATTGATATCTCTCTGTAAGTGAGTCAAGTGGGTGTAAAGCGGCATAAACACAGCAGTGAAAAGCAGCTAAACCCCATTATAAAAATCAATTACTTTAAAAAACCCGTGAAACAAAGACAGTGAAAGAGAGAGAAATTCTTACAAAATTCGTTCAGGGGCTGTGATGCCACCTGGATTGACCATATCTAGACCCACAGCTGATTGAGACATAAGGGTGGACACTCTTGGGGCTGAGAGGTTTGGTGAGGTAGGCTGAGCTAACGCAGACCCTTTAAAGTAATACAGCGTGGTACCCATCCCATGGGTCCCAAATCTCCAGGTTCAAGGGCATCGTCCTACATTGAAAACATGCATGAGAAACCCCGAAGATGGTACACCGTGTGATCGGGAAAGGTTTCTAAAACGCACCTCATTTCTCATCTCCTTGTGCTCCGGTTCACCATTCCAGCCGCTTTACTAGCAATCTCCCTCCTTGGAGAATCAGCACCTTTATCCTCCTGTTCCGTACAGGTTGCAAATTGTCCTGAGGATGAACGGGAAGAGGGGGAACCAATGAGAGACTAGCTCTAGGTGTTGGGGCAGGCACAGGTCATTCTATTTTCCCATCAGGAAGAAGAATTAACCACAGGCTCAGCCTGCCGCCAGGAACCAGAATACGGCCTGAAGCAATCCTGCGCTTTTGCGGCCAGCTCCCAAGAAAGCGAGTTGAAGAATGGAGCTCAGGGGCACTGCAATTCACAAACCTGCAGACTTAGAAATGATAACTCTCGTCCACAAATATATTGAGGGAAGGCAACGAAGAGGATTTGAAAGCAAGGCAGAATTGCAGGAAACAGATTTCAGGAGGTAGATTCGAATCGCCTTTAAAGCACAGGAAAAGCGGCAAAACCTCGACAATGATGCCCTTGGCCAAAAAGGGCGTATGCGTTTTTCCTGAATATATTCAGGAAAAAACGCATACGCCCTTTTTGGCCAACCAAGCAACCTGGAAAGGCAAATCAGCGCTACAAAGAAGTCTCGCTTCCCATCGGTCAAAAGGGCCATGCTGAATAAAGTGTCAAAACCAGAAATGCAGGACAGGCCATGGAGAAATGGGAGCCTTGCTACGCTGACGGGCGGGATGTAAATTGCTAATAGCCACTCTGGAGAAGTGTACGGTGTGTCCTGAAACATCTAAAAAACTCAGCTTAGAGACCATAGGGCACTTCCTCTCATGGGCGTATAAATTGGGAAAACTAAAAATCAGCAAGACACAGGCACCCCAAAGTTGTGGGCTACTCTGTTGACAAGAACCTCCACTTCGTTACACCTTAAATATCCCAGGAAAGAGAAGAATGGATAAAGAAGTTGCGGTCCTTATGTACAATGGAATATCACTCAGCCATGAAATCAATGTCATAAGGCTAGTAGCAGCATGATGAGTGGATTTAGGTATGACGATTCTAAGTGAAATAAGTCACACAGAAAAAGACACTTATCATAAGATATCACTTATAGAGGGAATGTAAAAACCGCTACCCTTGAACTGAATTACAAAACAGAACAGAGTCACACGTTTAGAAAACACACTATGGCTGCTTAACGGGAAAGGTGAGGTGGGGTGATGCATAAAACAAGGGTTTCAAATTAGCTCAGATACCGTTCCAGAAACCCAATATGTAATAGACAAGACCTACTCCTTGCTCAGTGAACTGGACTCAACACCCCCTATTCACCGCCCAAGAATATATCTGACTAGTAAGAATCTTAAAACCTATGTATTGATATCTCTCTGTAAGTGAGTCAAGTGGGTGTAAAGCGGCATAAACACAGCAGTGAAAAGCAGCTAAACCCCATTATAAAAATCAATTACTTTAAAAAACCCGTGAAACAAAGACAGTGAAAGAGAGAGAAATTCTTACAAAATTCGTTCAGGGGCTGTGATGCCACCTGGATTGACCATATCTAGACCCACAGCTGATTGAGACATAAGGGTGGACACTCTTGGGGCTGAGAGGTTTGGTGAGGTAGGCTGAGCTAACGCAGACCCTTTAAAGTAATACAGCGTGGTACCCATCCCATGGGTCCCAAATCTCCAGGTTCAAGGGCATCGTCCTACATTGAAAACATGCATGAGAAACCCCGAAGATGGTACACCGTGTGATCGGGAAAGGTTTCTAAAACGCACCTCATTTCTCATCTCCTTGTGCTCCGGTTCACCATTCCAGCCGCTTTACTAGCAATCTCCCTCCTTGGAGAATCAGCACCTTTATCCTCCTGTTCCGTACAGGTTGCAAATTGTCCTGAGGATGAACGGGAAGAGGGGGAACCAATGAGAGACTAGCTCTAGGTGTTGGGGCAGGCACAGGTCATTCTATTTTCCCATCAGGAAGAAGAATTAACCACAGGCTCAGCCTGCCGCCAGGAACCAGAATACGGCCTGAAGCAATCCTGCGCTTTTGCGGCCAGCTCCCAAGAAAGCGAGTTGAAGAATGGAGCTCAGGGGCACTGCAATTCACAAACCTGCAGACTTAGAAATGATAACTCTCGTCCACAAATATATTGAGGGAAGGCAACGAAGAGGATTTGAAAGCAAGGCAGAATTGCAGGAAACAGATTTCAGGAGGGAGATTCGAATCGCCTTTAAAGCACAGGAAAAGCGGCAAAACCTCGACAATGATGCCCTTGGCCAAAAAGGGCGTATGCGTTTTTCCTGAATATATTCAGGAAAAAACGCATACGCCCTTTTTGGCCAACCAAGCAACCTGGAAAGGCAAATCAGCGCTACAAAGAAGTCTCGCTTCCCATCGGTCAAAAGGGCCATGCTGAATAAAGTGTCAAAACCAGAAATGCAGGACAGGCCATGGAGAAATGGGAGCCTTGCTACGCTGACGGGCGGGATGTAAATTGCTAATAGCCACTCTGGAGAAGTGTACGGTGTGTCCTGAAACATCTAAAAAACTCAGCTTAGAGACCATAGGGCACTTCCTCTCATGGGCGTATAAATTGGGAAAACTAAAAATCAGCAAGACACAGGCACCCCAAAGTTGTGGGCTACTCTGTTGACAAGAACCTCCACTTCGTTACACCTTAAATATCCCAGGGAAGAGAAGAATGGATAAAGAAGTTGCGGTCCTTATGTACAATGGAATATCACTCAGCCATGAAATCAATGTCATAAGGCTAGTAGCAGCATGATGAGTGGATTTAGGTATGACGATTCTAAGTGAAATAAGTCACACAGAAAAAGACACTTATCATAAGATATCACTTATAGAGGGAATGTAAAAACCGCTACCCTTGAACTGAATTACAAAACAGAACAGAGTCACACGTTTAGAAAACACACTATGGCTGCTTAACGGGAAAGGTGAGGTGGGGTGATGCATAAAACAAGGGTTTCAAATTAGCTCAGATACCGTTCCAGAAACCCAATATGTAATAGACAAGACCTACTCCTTGCTCAGTGAACTGGACTCAACACCCCCTATTCACCGCCCAAGAATATATCTGACTAGTAAGAATCTTAAAACCTATGTATTGATATCTCTCTGTAAGTGAGTCAAGTGGGTGTAAAGCGGCATAAACACAGCAGTGAAAAGCAGCTAAACCCCATTATAAAAATCAATTACTTTAAAAAACCCGTGAAACAAAGACAGTGAAAGAGAGAGAAATTCTTACAAAATTCGTTCAGGGGCTGTGATGCCACCTGGATTGACCATATCTAGACCCACAGCTGATTGAGACATAAGGGTGGACACTCTTGGGGCTGAGAGGTTTGGTGAGGTAGGCTGAGCTAACGCAGACCCTTTAAAGTAATACAGCGTGGTACCCATCCCATGGGTCCCAAATCTCCAGGTTCAAGGGCATCGTCCTACATTGAAAACATGCATGAGAAACCCCGAAGATGGTACACCGTGTGATCGGGAAAGGTTTCTAAAACGCACCTCATTTCTCATCTCCTTGTGCTCCGGTTCACCATTCCAGCCGCTTTACTAGCAATCTCCCTCCTTGGAGAATCAGCACCTTTATCCTCCTGTTCCGTACAGGTTGCAAATTGTCCTGAGGATGAACGGGAAGAGGGGGAACCAATGAGAGACTAGCTCTAGGTGTTGGGGCAGGCACAGGTCATTCTATTTTCCCATCAGGAAGAAGAATTAACCACAGGCTCAGCCTGCCGCCAGGAACCAGAATACGGCCTGAAGCAATCCTGCGCTTTTGCGGCCAGCTCCCAAGAAAGCGAGTTGAAGAATGGAGCTCAGGGGCACTGCAATTCACAAACCTGCAGACTTAGAAATGATAACTCTCGTCCACAAATATATTGAGGGAAGGCAACGAAGAGGATTTGAAAGCAAGGCAGAATTGCAGGAAACAGATTTCAGGAGGGAGATTCGAATCGCCTTTAAAGCACAGGAAAAGCGGCAAAACCTCGACAATGATGCCCTTGGCCAAAAAGGGCGTATGCGTTTTTCCTGAATATATTCAGGAAAAAACGCATACGCCCTTTTTGGCCAACCAAGCAACCTGGAAAGGCAAATCAGCGCTACAAAGAAGTCTCGCTTCCCATCGGTCAAAAGGGCCATGCTGAATAAAGTGTCAAAACCAGAAATGCAGGACAGGCCATGGAGAAATGGGAGCCTTGCTACGCTGACGGGCGGGATGTAAATTGCTAATAGCCACTCTGGAGAAGTGTACGGTGTGTCCTGAAACATCTAAAAAACTCAGCTTAGAGACCATAGGGCACTTCCTCTCATGGGCGTATAAATTGGGAAAACTAAAAATCAGCAAGACACAGGCACCCCAAAGTTGTGGGCTACTCTGTTGACAAGAACCTCCACTTCGTTACACCTTAAATATCCCAGGGAAGAGAAGAATGGATAAAGAAGTTGCGGTCCTTATGTACAATGGAATATCACTCAGCCATGAAATCAATGTCATAAGGCTAGTAGCAGCATGATGAGTGGATTTAGGTATGACGATTCTAAGTGAAATAAGTCACACAGAAAAAGACACTTATCATAAGATATCACTTATAGAGGGAATGTAAAAACCGCTACCCTTGAACTGAATTACAAAACAGAACAGAGTCACACGTTTAGAAAACACACTATGGCTGCTTAACGGGAAAGGTGAGGTGGGGTGATGCATAAAACAAGGGTTTCAAATTAGCTCAGATACCGTTCCAGAAACCCAATATGTAATAGACAAGACCTACTCCTTGCTCAGTGAACTGGACTCAACACCCCCTATTCACCGCCCAAGAATATATCTGACTAGTAAGAATCTTAAAACCTATGTATTGATATCTCTCTGTAAGTGAGTCAAGTGGGTGTAAAGCGGCATAAACACAGCAGTGAAAAGCAGCTAAACCCCATTATAAGAATCAATTACTTTTCAAAACCCGTGAAACAAAGACAGTGAAAGAGAGAGAAATTCTTACAAAATTCGTTCAGGGGCTGTGATGCCACCTGGATTGACCATATCTAGACCCACAGCTGATTGAGACATAAGGGTGGACACTCTTGGGGCTGAGAGGTTTGGTGAGGTAGGCTGAGCTAACGCAGACCCTTTAAAGTAATACAGCGTGGTACCCATCCCATGGGTCCCAAATCTCCAGGTTCAAGGGCATCGTCCTACATTGAAAACATGCATGAGAAACCCCGAAGATGGTACACCGTGTGATCGGGAAAGGTTTCTAAAACGCACCTCATTTCTCATCTCCTTGTGCTCCGGTTCACCATTCCAGCCGCTTTACTAGCAATCTCCCTCCTTGGAGAATCAGCACCTTTATCCTCCTGTTCCGTACAGGTTGCAAATTGTCCTGAGGATGAACGGGAAGAGGGGGAACCAATGAGAGACTAGCTCTAGGTGTTGGGGCAGGCACAGGTCATTCTATTTTCCCATCAGGAAGAAGAATTAACCACAGGCTCAGCCTGCCGCCAGGAACCAGAATACGGCCTGAAGCAATCCTGCGCTTTTGCGGCCAGCTCCCAAGAAAGCGAGTTGAAGAATGGAGCTCAGGGGCACTGCAATTCACAAACCTGCAGACTTAGAAATGATAACTCTCGTCCACAAATATATTGAGGGAAGGCAACGAAGAGGATTTGAAAGCAAGGCAGAATTGCAGGAAACAGATTTCAGGAGGGAGATTCGAATCGCCTTTAAAGCACAGGAAAAGCGGCAAAACCTCGACAATGATGCCCTTGGCCAAAAAGGGCGTATGCGTTTTTCCTGAATATATTCAGGAAAAAACGCATACGCCCTTTTTGGCCAACCAAGCAACCTGGAAAGGCAAATCAGCGCTACAAAGAAGTCTCGCTTCCCATCGGTCAAAAGGGCCATGCTGAATAAAGTGTCAAAACCAGAAATGCAGGACAGGCCATGGAGAAATGGGAGCCTTGCTACGCTGACGGGCGGGATGTAAATTGCTAATAGCCACTCTGGAGAAGTGTACGGTGTGTCCTGAAACATCTAAAAAACTCAGCTTAGAGACCATAGGGCACTTCCTCTCATGGGCGTATAAATTGGGAAAACTAAAAATCAGCAAGACACAGGCACCCCAAAGTTGTGGGCTACTCTGTTGACAAGAACCTCCACTTCGTTACACCTTAAATATCCCAGGGAAGAGAAGAATGGATAAAGAAGTTGCGGTCCTTATGTACAATGGAATATCACTCAGCCATGAAATCAATGTCATAAGGCTAGTAGCAGCATGATGAGTGGATTTAGGTATGACGATTCTAAGTGAAATAAGTCACACAGAAAAAGACACTTATCATAAGATATCACTTATAGAGGGAATGTAAAAACCGCTACCCTTGAACTGAATTACAAAACAGAACAGAGTCACACGTTTAGAAAACACACTATGGCTGCTTAACGGGAAAGGTGAGGTGGGGTGATGCATAAAACAAGGGTTTCAAATTAGCTCAGATACCGTTCCAGAAACCCAATATGTAATAGACAAGACCTACTCCTTGCTCAGTGAACTGGACTCAACACCCCCTATTCACCGCCCAAGAATATATCTGACTAGTAAGAATCTTAAAACCTATGTATTGATATCTCTCTGTAAGTGAGTCAAGTGGGTGTAAAGCGGCATAAACACAGCAGTGAAAAGCAGCTAAACCCCATTATAAGAATCAATTACTTTTCAAAACCCGTGAAACAAAGACAGTGAAAGAGAGAGAAATTCTTACAAAATTCGTTCAGGGGCTGTGATGCCACCTGGATTGACCATATCTAGACCCACAGCTGATTGAGACATAAGGGTGGACACTCTTGGGGCTGAGAGGTTTGGTGAGGTAGGCTGAGCTAACGCAGACCCTTTAAAGTAATACAGCGTGGTACCCATCCCATGGGTCCCAAATCTCCAGGTTCAAGGGCATCGTCCTACATTGAAAACATGCATGAGAAACCCCGAAGATGGTACACCGTGTGATCGGGAAAGGTTTCTAAAACGCACCTCATTTCTCATCTCCTTGTGCTCCGGTTCACCATTCCAGCCGCTTTACTAGCAATCTCCCTCCTTGGAGAATCAGCACCTTTATCCTCCTGTTCCGTACAGGTTGCAAATTGTCCTGAGGATGAACGGGAAGAGGGGGAACCAATGAGAGACTAGCTCTAGGTGTTGGGGCAGGCACAGGTCATTCTATTTTCCCATCAGGAAGAAGAATTAACCACAGGCTCAGCCTGCCGCCAGGAACCAGAATACGGCCTGAAGCAATCCTGCGCTTTTGCGGCCAGCTCCCAAGAAAGCGAGTTGAAGAATGGAGCTCAGGGGCACTGCAATTCACAAACCTGCAGACTTAGAAATGATAACTCTCGTCCACAAATATATTGAGGGAAGGCAACGAAGAGGATTTGAAAGCAAGGCAGAATTGCAGGAAACAGATTTCAGGAGGGAGATTCGAATCGCCTTTAAAGCACAGGAAAAGCGGCAAAACCTCGACAATGATGCCCTTGGCCAAAAAGGGCGTATGCGTTTTTCCTGAATATATTCAGGAAAAAACGCATACGCCCTTTTTGGCCAACCAAGCAACCTGGAAAGGCAAATCAGCGCTACAAAGAAGTCTCGCTTCCCATCGGTCAAAAGGGCCATGCTGAATAAAGTGTCAAAACCAGAAATGCAGGACAGGCCATGGAGAAATGGGAGCCTTGCTACGCTGACGGGCGGGATGTAAATTGCTAATAGCCACTCTGGAGAAGTGTACGGTGTGTCCTGAAACATCTAAAAAACTCAGCTTAGAGACCATAGGGCACTTCCTCTCATGGGCGTATAAATTGGGAAAACTAAAAATCAGCAAGACACAGGCACCCCAAAGTTGTGGGCTACTCTGTTGACAAGAACCTCCACTTCGTTACACCTTAAATATCCCAGGGAAGAGAAGAATGGATAAAGAAGTTGCGGTCCTTATGTACAATGGAATATCACTCAGCCATGAAATCAATGTCATAAGGCTAGTAGCAGCATGATGAGTGGATTTAGGTATGACGATTCTAAGTGAAATAAGTCACACAGAAAAAGACACTTATCATAAGATATCACTTATAGAGGGAATGTAAAAACCGCTACCCTTGAACTGAATTACAAAACAGAACAGAGTCACACGTTTAGAAAACACACTATGGCTGCTTAACGGGAAAGGTGAGGTGGGGTGATGCATAAAACAAGGGTTTCAAATTAGCTCAGATACCGTTCCAGAAACCCAATATGTAATAGACAAGACCTACTCCTTGCTCAGTGAACTGGACTCAACACCCCCTATTCACCGCCCAAGAATATATCTGACTAGTAAGAATCTTAAAACCTATGTATTGATATCTCTCTGTAAGTGAGTCAAGTGGGTGTAAAGCGGCATAAACACAGCAGTGAAAAGCAGCTAAACCCCATTATAAGAATCAATTACTTTTCAAAACCCGTGAAACAAAGACAGTGAAAGAGAGAGAAATTCTTACAAAATTCGTTCAGGGGCTGTGATGCCACCTGGATTGACCATATCTAGACCCACAGCTGATTGAGACATAAGGGTGGACACTCTTGGGGCTGAGAGGTTTGGTGAGGTAGGCTGAGCTAACGCAGACCCTTTAAAGTAATACAGCGTGGTACCCATCCCATGGGTCCCAAATCTCCAGGTTCAAGGGCATCGTCCTACATTGAAAACATGCATGAGAAACCCCGAAGATGGTACACCGTGTGATCGGGAAAGGTTTCTAAAACGCACCTCATTTCTCATCTCCTTGTGCTCCGGTTCACCATTCCAGCCGCTTTACTAGCAATCTCCCTCCTTGGAGAATCAGCACCTTTATCCTCCTGTTCCGTACAGGTTGCAAATTGTCCTGAGGATGAACGGGAAGAGGGGGAACCAATGAGAGACTAGCTCTAGGTGTTGGGGCAGGCACAGGTCATTCTATTTTCCCATCAGGAAGAAGAATTAACCACAGGCTCAGCCTGCCGCCAGGAACCAGAATACGGCCTGAAGCAATCCTGCGCTTTTGCGGCCAGCTCCCAAGAAAGCGAGTTGAAGAATGGAGCTCAGGGGCACTGCAATTCACAAACCTGCAGACTTAGAAATGATAACTCTCGTCCACAAATATATTGAGGGAAGGCAACGAAGAGGATTTGAAAGCAAGGCAGAATTGCAGGAAACAGATTTCAGGAGGGAGATTCGAATCGCCTTTAAAGCACAGGAAAAGCGGCAAAACCTCGACAATGATGCCCTTGGCCAAAAAGGGCGTATGCGTTTTTCCTGAATATATTCAGGAAAAAACGCATACGCCCTTTTTGGCCAACCAAGCAACCTGGAAAGGCAAATCAGCGCTACAAAGAAGTCTCGCTTCCCATCGGTCAAAAGGGCCATGCTGAATAAAGTGTCAAAACCAGAAATGCAGGACAGGCCATGGAGAAATGGGAGCCTTGCTACGCTGACGGGCGGGATGTAAATTGCTAATAGCCACTCTGGAGAAGTGTACGGTGTGTCCTGAAACATCTAAAAAACTCAGCTTAGAGACCATAGGGCACTTCCTCTCATGGGCGTATAAATTGGGAAAACTAAAAATCAGCAAGACACAGGCACCCCAAAGTTGTGGGCTACTCTGTTGACAAGAACCTCCACTTCGTTACACCTTAAATATCCCAGGGAAGAGAAGAATGGATAAAGAAGTTGCGGTCCTTATGTACAATGGAATATCACTCAGCCATGAAATCAATGTCATAAGGCTAGTAGCAGCATGATGAGTGGATTTAGGTATGACGATTCTAAGTGAAATAAGTCACACAGAAAAAGACACTTATCATAAGATATCACTTATAGAGGGAATGTAAAAACCGCTACCCTTGAACTGAATTACAAAACAGAACAGAGTCACACGTTTAGAAAACACACTATGGCTGCTTAACGGGAAAGGTGAGGTGGGGTGATGCATAAAACAAGGGTTTCAAATTAGCTCAGATACCGTTCCAGAAACCCAATATGTAATAGACAAGACCTACTCCTTGCTCAGTGAACTGGACTCAACACCCCCTATTCACCGCCCAAGAATATATCTGACTAGTAAGAATCTTAAAACCTATGTATTGATATCTCTCTGTAAGTGAGTCAAGTGGGTGTAAAGCGGCATAAACACAGCAGTGAAAAGCAGCTAAACCCCATTATAAGAATCAATTACTTTAAAAAACCCGTGAAACAAAGACAGTGAAAGAGAGAGAAATTCTTACAAAATTCGTTCAGGGGCTGTGATGCCACCTGGATTGACCATATCTAGACCCACAGCTGATTGAGACATAAGGGTGGACACTCTTGGGGCTGAGAGGTTTGGTGAGGTAGGCTGAGCTAACGCAGACCCTTTAAAGTAATACAGCGTGGTACCCATCCCATGGGTCCCAAATCTCCAGGTTCAAGGGCATCGTCCTACATTGAAAACATGCATGAGAAACCCCGAAGATGGTACACCGTGTGATCGGGAAAGGTTTCTAAAACGCACCTCATTTCTCATCTCCTTGTGCTCCGGTTCACCATTCCAGCCGCTTTACTAGCAATCTCCCTCCTTGGAGAATCAGCACCTTTATCCTCCTGTTCCGTACAGGTTGCAAATTGTCCTGAGGATGAACGGGAAGAGGGGGAACCAATGAGAGACTAGCTCTAGGTGTTGGGGCAGGCACAGGTCATTCTATTTTCCCATCAGGAAGAAGAATTAACCACAGGCTCAGCCTGCCGCCAGGAACCAGAATACGGCCTGAAGCAATCCTGCGCTTTTGCGGCCAGCTCCCAAGAAAGCGAGTTGAAGAATGGAGCTCAGGGGCACTGCAATTCACAAACCTGCAGACTTAGAAATGATAACTCTCGTCCACAAATATATTGAGGGAAGGCAACGAAGAGGATTTGAAAGCAAGGCAGAATTGCAGGAAACAGATTTCAGGAGGGAGATTCGAATCGCCTTTAAAGCACAGGAAAAGCGGCAAAACCTCGACAATGATGCCCTTGGCCAAAAAGGGCGTATGCGTTTTTCCTGAATATATTCAGGAAAAAACGCATACGCCCTTTTTGGCCAACCAAGCAACCTGGAAAGGCAAATCAGCGCTACAAAGAAGTCTCGCTTCCCATCGGTCAAAAGGGCCATGCTGAATAAAGTGTCAAAACCAGAAATGCAGGACAGGCCATGGAGAAATGGGAGCCTTGCTACGCTGACGGGCGGGATGTAAATTGCTAATAGCCACTCTGGAGAAGTGTACGGTGTGTCCTGAAACATCTAAAAAACTCAGCTTAGAGACCATAGGGCACTTCCTCTCATGGGCGTATAAATTGGGAAAACTAAAAATCAGCAAGACACAGGCACCCCAAAGTTGTGGGCTACTCTGTTGACAAGAACCTCCACTTCGTTACACCTTAAATATCCCAGGAAAGAGAAGAATGGATAAAGAAGTTGCGGTCCTTATGTACAATGGAATATCACTCAGCCATGAAATCAATGTCATAAGGCTAGTAGCAGCATGATGAGTGGATTTAGGTATGACGATTCTAAGTGAAATAAGTCACACAGAAAAAGACACTTATCATAAGATATCACTTATAGAGGGAATGTAAAAACCGCTACCCTTGAACTGAATTACAAAACAGAACAGAGTCACACGTTTAGAAAACACACTATGGCTGCTTAACGGGAAAGGTGAGGTGGGGTGATGCATAAAACAAGGGTTTCAAATTAGCTCAGATACCGTTCCAGAAACCCAATATGTAATAGACAAGACCTACTCCTTGCTCAGTGAACTGGACTCAACACCCCCTATTCACCGCCCAAGAATATATCTGACTAGTAAGAATCTTAAAACCTATGTATTGATATCTCTCTGTAAGTGAGTCAAGTGGGTGTAAAGCGGCATAAACACAGCAGTGAAAAGCAGCTAAACCCCATTATAAGAATCAATTACTTTTCAAAACCCGTGAAACAAAGACAGTGAAAGAGAGAGAAATTCTTACAAAATTCGTTCAGGGGCTGTGATGCCACCTGGATTGACCATATCTAGACCCACAGCTGATTGAGACATAAGGGTGGACACTCTTGGGGCTGAGAGGTTTGGTGAGGTTGGGTGAGCAAACGCAGACCCTTTAAAGTAATACGGCGTGGTACCCATCCCATGGGTCCCAAATCTCCAGGTTCAAGGGCATCGTCCTACATTGAAAACATGCATGAGAAACCCCGAAGATGGTACACCGTGTGATCGGGAAAGGTTTCTAAAACGCACCTCATTTCTCATCTCCTTGTGCTCCGGTTCACCATTCCAGCCGCTTTACTAGCAATCTCCCTCCTTGGAGAATCAGCACCTTTATCCTCCTGTTCCGTACAGGTTGCAAATTGTCCTGAGGATGAACGGGAAGAGGGGGAACCAATGAGAGACTAGCTCTAGGTGTTGGGGCAGGCACAGGTCATTCTATTTTCCCATCAGGAAGAAGAATTAAACACAGGCTCAGCCTGCCGCCAGGAACCAGAATACGGCCTGAAGCAATCCTGCGCTTTTGCGGCCAGCTCCCAAGAAAGCGAGTTGAAGAATGGAGCTCAGGGGCACTGCAATTCACAAACCTGCAGACTTAGAAATGATAACTCTCGTCCACAAATATATTGAGGGAAGGCAACGAAGAGGATTTGAAAGCAAGGCAGAATTGCAGGAAACAGATTTCAGGAGGTAGATTCGAATCGCCTTTAAAGCACAGGAAAAGCGGCAAAACCTCGACAATGATGCCCTTGGCCAAAAAGGGCGTATGCGTTTTTCCTGAATATATTCAGGAAAAAACGCATACGCCCTTTTTGGCCAACCAAGCAACCTGGAAAGGCAAATCAGCGCTACAAAGAAGTCTCGCTTCCCATCGGTCAAAAGGGCCATGCTGAATAAAGTGTCAAAACCAGAAATGCAGGACAGGCCATGGAGAAATGGGAGCCTTGCTACGCTGACGGGCGGGATGTAAATTGCTAATAGCCACTCTGGAGAAGTGTACGGTGTGTCCTGAAACATCTAAAAAACTCAGCTTAGAGACCATAGGGCACTTCCTCTCATGGGCGTATAAATTGGGAAAACTAAAAATCAGCAAGACACAGGCACCCCAAAGTTGTGGGCTACTCTGTTGACAAGAACCTCCACTTCGTTACACCTTAAATATCCCAGGGAAGAGAAGAATGGATAAAGAAGTTGCGGTCCTTATGTACAATGGAATATCACTCAGCCATGAAATCAATGTCATAAGGCTAGTAGCAGCATGATGAGTGGATTTAGGTATGACGATTCTAAGTGAAATAAGTCACACAGAAAAAGACACTTATCATAAGATATCACTTATAGAGGGAATGTAAAAACCGCTACCCTTGAACTGAATTACAAAACAGAACAGAGTCACACGTTTAGAAAACACACTATGGCTGCTTAACGGGAAAGGTGAGGTGGGGTGATGCATAAAACAAGGGTTTCAAATTAGCTCAGATACCGTTCCAGAAACCCAATATGTAATAGACAAGACCTACTCCTTGCTCAGTGAACTGGACTCAACACCCCCTATTCACCGCCCAAGAATATATCTGACTAGTAAGAATCTTAAAACCTATGTATTGATATCTCTCTGTAAGTGAGTCAAGTGGGTGTAAAGCGGCATAAACACAGCAGTGAAAAGCAGCTAAACCCCATTATAAAAATCAATTACTTTAAAAAACCCGTGAAACAAAGACAGTGAAAGAGAGAGAAATTCTTACAAAATTCGTTCAGGGGCTGTGATGCCACCTGGATTGACCATATCTAGACCCACAGCTGATTGAGACATAAGGGTGGACACTCTTGGGGCTGAGAGGTTTGGTGAGGTAGGCTGAGCTAACGCAGACCCTTTAAAGTAATACAGCGTGGTACCCATCCCATGGGTCCCAAATCTCCAGGTTCAAGGGCATCGTCCTACATTGAAAACATGCATGAGAAACCCCGAAGATGGTACACCGTGTGATCGGGAAAGGTTTCTAAAACGCACCTCATTTCTCATCTCCTTGTGCTCCGGTTCACCATTCCAGCCGCTTTACTAGCAATCTCCCTCCTTGGAGAATCAGCACCTTTATCCTCCTGTTCCGTACAGGTTGCAAATTGTCCTGAGGATGAACGGGAAGAGGGGGAACCAATGAGAGACTAGCTCTAGGTGTTGGGGCAGGCACAGGTCATTCTATTTTCCCATCAGGAAGAAGAATTAACCACAGGCTCAGCCTGCCGCCAGGAACCAGAATACGGCCTGAAGCAATCCTGCGCTTTTGCGGCCAGCTCCCAAGAAAGCGAGTTGAAGAATGGAGCTCAGGGGCACTGCAATTCACAAACCTGCAGACTTAGAAATGATAACTCTCGTCCACAAATATATTGAGGGAAGGCAACGAAGAGGATTTGAAAGCAAGGCAGAATTGCAGGAAACAGATTTCAGGAGGTAGATTCGAATCGCCTTTAAAGCACAGGAAAAGCGGCAAAACCTCGACAATGATGCCCTTGGCCAAAAAGGGCGTATGCGTTTTTCCTGAATATATTCAGGAAAAAACGCATACGCCCTTTTTGGCCAACCAAGCAACCTGGAAAGGCAAATCAGCGCTACAAAGAAGTCTCGCTTCCCATCGGTCAAAAGGGCCATGCTGAATAAAGTGTCAAAACCAGAAATGCAGGACAGGCCATGGAGAAATGGGAGCCTTGCTACGCTGACGGGCGGGATGTAAATTGCTAATAGCCACTCTGGAGAAGTGTACGGTGTGTCCTGAAACATCTAAAAAACTCAGCTTAGAGACCATAGGGCACTTCCTCTCATGGGCGTATAAATTGGGAAAACTAAAAATCAGCAAGACACAGGCACCCCAAAGTTGTGGGCTACTCTGTTGACAAGAACCTCCACTTCGTTACACCTTAAATATCCCAGGGAAGAGAAGAATGGATAAAGAAGTTGCGGTCCTTATGTACAATGGAATATCACTCAGCCATGAAATCAATGTCATAAGGCTAGTAGCAGCATGATGAGTGGATTTAGGTATGACGATTCTAAGTGAAATAAGTCACACAGAAAAAGACACTTATCATAAGATATCACTTATAGAGGGAATGTAAAAACCGCTACCCTTGAACTGAATTACAAAACAGAACAGAGTCACACGTTTAGAAAACACACTATGGCTGCTTAACGGGAAAGGTGAGGTGGGGTGATGCATAAAACAAGGGTTTCAAATTAGCTCAGATACCGTTCCAGAAACCCAATATGTAATAGACAAGACCTACTCCTTGCTCAGTGAACTGGACTCAACACCCCCTATTCACCGCCCAAGAATATATCTGACTAGTAAGAATCTTAAAACCTATGTATTGATATCTCTCTGTAAGTGAGTCAAGTGGGTGTAAAGCGGCATAAACACAGCAGTGAAAAGCAGCTAAACCCCATTATAAAAATCAATTACTTTAAAAAACCCGTGAAACAAAGACAGTGAAAGAGAGAGAAATTCTTACAAAATTCGTTCAGGGGCTGTGATGCCACCTGGATTGACCATATCTAGACCCACAGCTGATTGAGACATAAGGGTGGACACTCTTGGGGCTGAGAGGTTTGGTGAGGTAGGCTGAGCTAACGCAGACCCTTTAAAGTAATACAGCGTGGTACCCATCCCATGGGTCCCAAATCTCCAGGTTCAAGGGCATCGTCCTACATTGAAAACATGCATGAGAAACCCCGAAGATGGTACACCGTGTGATCGGGAAAGGTTTCTAAAACGCACCTCATTTCTCATCTCCTTGTGCTCCGGTTCACCATTCCAGCCGCTTTACTAGCAATCTCCCTCCTTGGAGAATCAGCACCTTTATCCTCCTGTTCCGTACAGGTTGCAAATTGTCCTGAGGATGAACGGGAAGAGGGGGAACCAATGAGAGACTAGCTCTAGGTGTTGGGGCAGGCACAGGTCATTCTATTTTCCCATCAGGAAGAAGAATTAACCACAGGCTCAGCCTGCCGCCAGGAACCAGAATACGGCCTGAAGCAATCCTGCGCTTTTGCGGCCAGCTCCCAAGAAAGCGAGTTGAAGAATGGAGCTCAGGGGCACTGCAATTCACAAACCTGCAGACTTAGAAATGATAACTCTCGTCCACAAATATATTGAGGGAAGGCAACGAAGAGGATTTGAAAGCAAGGCAGAATTGCAGGAAACAGATTTCAGGAGGTAGATTCGAATCGCCTTTAAAGCACAGGAAAAGCGGCAAAACCTCGACAATGATGCCCTTGGCCAAAAAGGGCGTATGCGTTTTTCCTGAATATATTCAGGAAAAAACGCATACGCCCTTTTTGGCCAACCAAGCAACCTGGAAAGGCAAATCAGCGCTACAAAGAAGTCTCGCTTCCCATCGGTCAAAAGGGCCATGCTGAATAAAGTGTCAAAACCAGAAATGCAGGACAGGCCATGGAGAAATGGGAGCCTTGCTACGCTGACGGGCGGGATGTAAATTGCTAATAGCCACTCTGGAGAAGTGTACGGTGTGTCCTGAAACATCTAAAAAACTCAGCTTAGAGACCATAGGGCACTTCCTCTCATGGGCGTATAAATTGGGAAAACTAAAAATCAGCAAGACACAGGCACCCCAAAGTTGTGGGCTACTCTGTTGACAAGAACCTCCACTTCGTTACACCTTAAATATCCCAGGAAAGAGAAGAATGGATAAAGAAGTTGCGGTCCTTATGTACAATGGAATATCACTCAGCCATGAAATCAATGTCATAAGGCTAGTAGCAGCATGATGAGTGGATTTAGGTATGACGATTCTAAGTGAAATAAGTCACACAGAAAAAGACACTTATCATAAGATATCACTTATAGAGGGAATGTAAAAACCGCTACCCTTGAACTGAATTACAAAACAGAACAGAGTCACACGTTTAGAAAACACACTATGGCTGCTTAACGGGAAAGGTGAGGTGGGGTGATGCATAAAACAAGGGTTTCAAATTAGCTCAGATACCGTTCCAGAAACCCAATATGTAATAGACAAGACCTACTCCTTGCTCAGTGAACTGGACTCAACACCCCCTATTCACCGCCCAAGAATATATCTGACTAGTAAGAATCTTAAAACCTATGTATTGATATCTCTCTGTAAGTGAGTCAAGTGGGTGTAAAGCGGCATAAACACAGCAGTGAAAAGCAGCTAAACCCCATTATAAAAATCAATTACTTTAAAAAACCCGTGAAACAAAGACAGTGAAAGAGAGAGAAATTCTTACAAAATTCGTTCAGGGGCTGTGATGCCACCTGGATTGACCATATCTAGACCCACAGCTGATTGAGACATAAGGGTGGACACTCTTGGGGCTGAGAGGTTTGGTGAGGTAGGCTGAGCTAACGCAGACCCTTTAAAGTAATACAGCGTGGTACCCATCCCATGGGTCCCAAATCTCCAGGTTCAAGGGCATCGTCCTACATTGAAAACATGCATGAGAAACCCCGAAGATGGTACACCGTGTGATCGGGAAAGGTTTCTAAAACGCACCTCATTTCTCATCTCCTTGTGCTCCGGTTCACCATTCCAGCCGCTTTACTAGCAATCTCCCTCCTTGGAGAATCAGCACCTTTATCCTCCTGTTCCGTACAGGTTGCAAATTGTCCTGAGGATGAACGGGAAGAGGGGGAACCAATGAGAGACTAGCTCTAGGTGTTGGGGCAGGCACAGGTCATTCTATTTTCCCATCAGGAAGAAGAATTAACCACAGGCTCAGCCTGCCGCCAGGAACCAGAATACGGCCTGAAGCAATCCTGCGCTTTTGCGGCCAGCTCCCAAGAAAGCGAGTTGAAGAATGGAGCTCAGGGGCACTGCAATTCACAAACCTGCAGACTTAGAAATGATAACTCTCGTCCACAAATATATTGAGGGAAGGCAACGAAGAGGATTTGAAAGCAAGGCAGAATTGCAGGAAACAGATTTCAGGAGGGAGATTCGAATCGCCTTTAAAGCACAGGAAAAGCGGCAAAACCTCGACAATGATGCCCTTGGCCAAAAAGGGCGTATGCGTTTTTCCTGAATATATTCAGGAAAAAACGCATACGCCCTTATTGGCCAACCAAGCAACCTGGAAAGGCAAATCAGCGCTACAAAGAAGTCTCGCTTCCCATCGGTCAAAAGGGCCATGCTGAATAAAGTGTCAAAACCAGAAATGCAGGACAGGCCATGGAGAAATGGGAGCCTTGCTACGCTGACAGGCGGGATGTAAATTGCTAATAGCCACTCTGGAGAAGTGTACGGTGTGTCCTGAAACATCTAAAAAACTCAGCTTAGAGACCATAGGGCACTTCCTCTCATGGGCGTATAAATTGGGAAAACTAAAAATCAGCAAGACACAGGCACCCCAAAGTTGTGGGCTACTCTGTTGACAAGAACCTCCACTTCGTTACACCTTAAATATCCCAGGAAAGAGAAGAATGGATAAAGAAGTTGCGGTCCTTATGTACAATGGAATATCACTCAGCCATGAAATCAATGTCATAAGGCTAGTAGCAGCATGATGAGTGGATTTAGGTATGACGATTCTAAGTGAAATAAGTCACACAGAAAAAGACACTTATCATAAGATATCACTTATAGAGGGAATGTAAAAACCGCTACCCTTGAACTGAATTACAAAACAGAACAGAGTCACACGTTTAGAAAACACACTATGGCTGCTTAACGGGAAAGGTGAGGTGGGGTGATGCATAAAACAAGGGTTTCAAATTAGCTCAGATACCGTTCCAGAAACCCAATATGTAATAGACAAGACCTACTCCTTGCTCAGTGAACTGGACTCAACACCCCCTATTCACCGCCCAAGAATATATCTGACTAGTAAGAATCTTAAAACCTATGTATTGATATCTCTCTGTAAGTGAGTCAAGTGGGTGTAAAGCGGCATAAACACAGCAGTGAAAAGCAGCTAAACCCCATTATAAAAATCAATTACTTTAAAAAACCCGTGAAACAAAGACAGTGAAAGAGAGAGAAATTCTTACAAAATTCGTTCAGGGGCTGTGATGCCACCTGGATTGACCATATCTAGACCCACAGCTGATTGAGACATAAGGGTGGACACTCTTGGGGCTGAGAGGTTTGGTGAGGTAGGCTGAGCTAACGCAGACCCTTTAAAGTAATACGGCGTGGTACCCATCCCATGGGTCCCAAATCTCCAGGTTCAAGGGCATCGTCCTACATTGAAAACATGCATGAGAAACCCCGAAGATGGTACACCGTGTGATCGGGAAAGGTTTCTAAAACGCACCTCATTTCTCATCTCCTTGTGCTCCGGTTCACCATTCCAGCCGCTTTACTAGCAATCTCCCTCCTTGGAGAATCAGCACCTTTATCCTCCTGTTCCGTACAGGTTGCAAATTGTCCTGAGGATGAACGGGAAGAGGGGGAACCAATGAGAGACTAGCTCTAGGTGTTGGGGCAGGCACAGGTCATTCTATTTTCCCATCAGGAAGAAGAATTAACCACAGGCTCAGCCTGCCGCCAGGAACCAGAATACGGCCTGAAGCAATCCTGCGCTTTTGCGGCCAGCTCCCAAGAAAGCGAGTTGAAGAATGGAGCTCAGGGGCACTGCAATTCACAAACCTGCAGACTTAGAAATGATAACTCTCGTCCACAAATATATTGAGGGAAGGCAACGAAGAGGATTTGAAAGCAAGGCAGAATTGCAGGAAACAGATTTCAGGAGGGAGATTCGAATCGCCTTTAAAGCACAGGAAAAGCGGCAAAACCTCGACAATGATGCCCTTGGCCAAAAAGGGCGTATGCGTTTTTCCTGAATATATTCAGGAAAAAACGCATACGCCCTTATTGGCCAACCAAGCAACCTGGAAAGGCAAATCAGCGCTACAAAGAAGTCTCGCTTCCCATCGGTCAAAAGGGCCATGCTGAATAAAGTGTCAAAACCAGAAATGCAGGACAGGCCATGGAGAAATGGGAGCCTTGCTACGCTGACAGGCGGGATGTAAATTGCTAATAGCCACTCTGGAGAAGTGTACGGTGTGTCCTGAAACATCTAAAAAACTCAGCTTAGAGACCATAGGGCACTTCCTCTCATGGGCGTATAAATTGGGAAAACTAAAAATCAGCAAGACACAGGCACCCCAAAGTTGTGGGCTACTCTGTTGACAAGAACCTCCACTTCGTTACACCTTAAATATCCCAGGAAAGAGAAGAATGGATAAAGAAGTTGCGGTCCTTATGTACAATGGAATATCACTCAGCCATGAAATCAATGTCATAAGGCTAGTAGCAGCATGATGAGTGGATTTAGGTATGACGATTCTAAGTGAAATAAGTCACACAGAAAAAGACACTTATCATAAGATATCACTTATAGAGGGAATGTAAAAACCGCTACCCTTGAACTGAATTACAAAACAGAACAGAGTCACACGTTTAGAAAACACACTATGGCTGCTTAACGGGAAAGGTGAGGTGGGGTGATGCATAAAACAAGGGTTTCAAATTAGCTCAGATACCGTTCCAGAAACCCAATATGTAATAGACAAGACCTACTCCTTGCTCAGTGAACTGGACTCAACACCCCCTATTCACCGCCCAAGAATATATCTGACTAGTAAGAATCTTAAAACCTATGTATTGATATCTCTCTGTAAGTGAGTCAAGTGGGTGTAAAGCGGCATAAACACAGCAGTGAAAAGCAGCTAAACCCCATTATAAGAATCAATTACTTTTCAAAACCCGTGAAACAAAGACAGTGAAAGAGAGAGAAATTCTTACAAAATTCGTTCAGGGGCTGTGATGCCACCTGGATTGACCATATCTAGACCCACAGCTGATTGAGACATAAGGGTGGACACTCTTGGGGCTGAGAGGTTTGGTGAGGTTGGGTGAGCAAACGCAGACCCTTTAAAGTAATACGGCGTGGTACCCATCCCATGGGTCCCAAATCTCCAGGTTCAAGGGCATCGTCCTACATTGAAAACATGCATGAGAAACCCCGAAGATGGTACACCGTGTGATCGGGAAAGGTTTCTAAAACGCACCTCATTTCTCATCTCCTTGTGCTCCGGTTCACCATTCCAGCCGCTTTACTAGCAATCTCCCTCCTTGGAGAATCAGCACCTTTATCCTCCTGTTCCGTACAGGTTGCAAATTGTCCTGAGGATGAACGGGAAGAGGGGGAACCAATGAGAGACTAGCTCTAGGTGTTGGGGCAGGCACAGGTCATTCTATTTTCCCATCAGGAAGAAGAATTAACCACAGGCTCAGCCTGCCGCCAGGAACCAGAATACGGCCTGAAGCAATCCTGCGCTTTTGCGGCCAGCTCCCAAGAAAGCGAGTTGAAGAATGGAGCTCAGGGGCACTGCAATTCACAAACCTGCAGACTTAGAAATGATAACTCTCGTCCACAAATATATTGAGGGAAGGCAACGAAGAGGATTTGAAAGCAAGGCAGAATTGCAGGAAACAGATTTCAGGAGGTAGATTCGAATCGCCTTTAAAGCACAGGAAAAGCGGCAAAACCTCGACAATGATGCCCTTGGCCAAAAAGGGCGTATGCGTTTTTCCTGAATATATTCAGGAAAAAACGCATACGCCCTTTTTGGCCAACCAAGCAACCTGGAAAGGCAAATCAGCGCTACAAAGAAGTCTCGCTTCCCATCGGTCAAAAGGGCCATGCTGAATAAAGTGTCAAAACCAGAAATGCAGGACAGGCCATGGAGAAATGGGAGCCTTGCTACGCTGACGGGCGGGATGTAAATTGCTAATAGCCACTCTGGAGAAGTGTACGGTGTGTCCTGAAACATCTAAAAAACTCAGCTTAGAGACCATAGGGCACTTCCTCTCATGGGCGTATAAATTGGGAAAACTAAAAATCAGCAAGACACAGGCACCCCAAAGTTGTGGGCTACTCTGTTGACAAGAACCTCCACTTCGTTACACCTTAAATATCCCAGGGAAGAGAAGAATGGATAAAGAAGTTGCGGTCCTTATGTACAATGGAATATCACTCAGCCATGAAATCAATGTCATAAGGCTAGTAGCAGCATGATGAGTGGATTTAGGTATGACGATTCTAAGTGAAATAAGTCACACAGAAAAAGACACTTATCATAAGATATCACTTATAGAGGGAATGTAAAAACCGCTACCCTTGAACTGAATTACAAAACAGAACAGAGTCACACGTTTAGAAAACACACTATGGCTGCTTAACGGGAAAGGTGAGGTGGGGTGATGCATAAAACAAGGGTTTCAAATTAGCTCAGATACCGTTCCAGAAACCCAATATGTAATAGACAAGACCTACTCCTTGCTCAGTGAACTGGACTCAACACCCCCTATTCACCGCCCAAGAATATATCTGACTAGTAAGAATCTTAAAACCTATGTATTGATATCTCTCTGTAAGTGAGTCAAGTGGGTGTAAAGCGGCATAAACACAGCAGTGAAAAGCAGCTAAACCCCATTATAAAAATCAATTACTTTAAAAAACCCGTGAAACAAAGACAGTGAAAGAGAGAGAAATTCTTACAAAATTCGTTCAGGGGCTGTGATGCCACCTGGATTGACCATATCTAGACCCACAGCTGATTGAGACATAAGGGTGGACACTCTTGGGGCTGAGAGGTTTGGTGAGGTAGGCTGAGCTAACGCAGACCCTTTAAAGTAATACAGCGTGGTACCCATCCCATGGGTCCCAAATCTCCAGGTTCAAGGGCATCGTCCTACATTGAAAACATGCATGAGAAACCCCGAAGATGGTACACCGTGTGATCGGGAAAGGTTTCTAAAACGCACCTCATTTCTCATCTCCTTGTGCTCCGGTTCACCATTCCAGCCGCTTTACTAGCAATCTCCCTCCTTGGAGAATCAGCACCTTTATCCTCCTGTTCCGTACAGGTTGCAAATTGTCCTGAGGATGAACGGGAAGAGGGGGAACCAATGAGAGACTAGCTCTAGGTGTTGGGGCAGGCACAGGTCATTCTATTTTCCCATCAGGAAGAAGAATTAACCACAGGCTCAGCCTGCCGCCAGGAACCAGAATACGGCCTGAAGCAATCCTGCGCTTTTGCGGCCAGCTCCCAAGAAAGCGAGTTGAAGAATGGAGCTCAGGGGCACTGCAATTCACAAACCTGCAGACTTAGAAATGATAACTCTCGTCCACAAATATATTGAGGGAAGGCAACGAAGAGGATTTGAAAGCAAGGCAGAATTGCAGGAAACAGATTTCAGGAGGGAGATTCGAATCGCCTTTAAAGCACAGGAAAAGCGGCAAAACCTCGACAATGATGCCCTTGGCCAAAAAGGGCGTATGCGTTTTTCCTGAATATATTCAGGAAAAAACGCATACGCCCTTTTTGGCCAACCAAGCAACCTGGAAAGGCAAATCAGCGCTACAAAGAAGTCTCGCTTCCCATCGGTCAAAAGGGCCATGCTGAATAAAGTGTCAAAACCAGAAATGCAGGACAGGCCATGGAGAAATGGGAGCCTTGCTACGCTGACAGGCGGGATGTAAATTGCTAATAGCCACTCTGGAGAAGTGTACGGTGTGTCCTGAAACATCTAAAAAACTCAGCTTAGAGACCATAGGGCACTTCCTCTCATGGGCGTATAAATTGGGAAAACTAAAAATCAGCAAGACACAGGCACCCCAAAGTTGTGGGCTACTCTGTTGACAAGAACCTCCACTTCGTTACACCTTAAATATCCCAGGAAAGAGAAGAATGGATAAAGAAGTTGCGGTCCTTATGTACAATGGAATATCACTCAGCCATGAAATCAATGTCATAAGGCTAGTAGCAGCATGATGAGTGGATTTAGGTATGACGATTCTAAGTGAAATAAGTCACACAGAAAAAGACACTTATCATAAGATATCACTTATAGAGGGAATGTAAAAACCGCTACCCTTGAACTGAATTACAAAACAGAACAGAGTCACACGTTTAGAAAACACACTATGGCTGCTTAACGGGAAAGGTGAGGTGGGGTGATGCATAAAACAAGGGTTTCAAATTAGCTCAGATACCGTTCCAGAAACCCAATATGTAATAGACAAGACCTACTCCTTGCTCAGTGAACTGGACTCAACACCCCCTATTCACCGCCCAAGAATATATCTGACTAGTAAGAATCTTAAAACCTATGTATTGATATCTCTCTGTAAGTGAGTCAAGTGGGTGTAAAGCGGCATAAACACAGCAGTGAAAAGCAGCTAAACCATTATAAAAATCAATTACTTTAAAAAACCCGTGAAACAAAGACAGTGAAAGAGAGAGAAATTCTTACAAAATTCGTTCAGGGGCTGTGATGCCACCTGGATTGACCATATCTAGACCCACAGCTGATTGAGACATAAGGGTGGACACTCTTGGGGCTGAGAGGTTTGGTGAGGTAGGCTGAGCTAACGCAGACCCTTTAAAGTAATACAGCGTGGTACCCATCCCATGGGTCCCAAATCTCCAGGTTCAAGGGCATCGTCCTACATTGAAAACATGCATGAGAAACCCCGAAGATGGTACACCGTGTGATCGGGAAAGGTTTCTAAAACGCACCTCATTTCTCATCTCCTTGTGCTCCGGTTCACCATTCCAGCCGCTTTACTAGCAATCTCCCTCCTTGGAGAATCAGCACCTTTATCCTCCTGTTCCGTACAGGTTGCAAATTGTCCTGAGGATGAACGGGAAGAGGGGGAACCAATGAGAGACTAGCTCTAGGTGTTGGGGCAGGCACAGGTCATTCTATTTTCCCATCAGGAAGAAGAATTAACCACAGGCTCAGCCTGCCGCCAGGAACCAGAATACGGCCTGAAGCAATCCTGCGCTTTTGCGGCCAGCTCCCAAGAAAGCGAGTTGAAGAATGGAGCTCAGGGGCACTGCAATTCACAAACCTGCAGACTTAGAAATGATAACTCTCGTCCACAAATATATTGAGGGAAGGCAACGAAGAGGATTTGAAAGCAAGGCAGAATTGCAGGAAACAGATTTCAGGAGGGAGATTCGAATCGCCTTTAAAGCACAGGAAAAGCGGCAAAACCTCGACAATGATGCCCTTGGCCAAAAAGGGCGTATGCGTTTTTCCTGAATATATTCAGGAAAAAACGCATACGCCCTTTTTGGCCAACCAAGCAACCTGGAAAGGCAAATCAGCGCTACAAAGAAGTCTCGCTTCCCATCGGTCAAAAGGGCCATGCTGAATAAAGTGTCAAAACCAGAAATGCAGGACAGGCCATGGAGAAATGGGAGCCTTGCTACGCTGACAGGCGGGATGTAAATTGCTAATAGCCACTCTGGAGAAGTGTACGGTGTGTCCTGAAACATCTAAAAAACTCAGCTTAGAGACCATAGGGCACTTCCTCTCATGGGCGTATAAATTGGGAAAACTAAAAATCAGCAAGACACAGGCACCCCAAAGTTGTGGGCTACTCTGTTGACAAGAACCTCCACTTCGTTACACCTTAAATATCCCAGGAAAGAGAAGAATGGATAAAGAAGTTGCGGTCCTTATGTACAATGGAATATCACTCAGCCATGAAATCAATGTCATAAGGCTAGTAGCAGCATGATGAGTGGATTTAGGTATGACGATTCTAAGTGAAATAAGTCACACAGAAAAAGACACTTATCATAAGATATCACTTATAGAGGGAATGTAAAAACCGCTACCCTTGAACTGAATTACAAAACAGAACAGAGTCACACGTTTAGAAAACACACTATGGCTGCTTAACGGGAAAGGTGAGGTGGGGTGATGCATAAAACAAGGGTTTCAAATTAGCTCAGATACCGTTCCAGAAACCCAATATGTAATAGACAAGACCTACTCCTTGCTCAGTGAACTGGACTCAACACCCCCTATTCACCGCCCAAGAATATATCTGACTAGTAAGAATCTTAAAACCTATGTATTGATATCTCTCTGTAAGTGAGTCAAGTGGGTGTAAAGCGGCATAAACACAGCAGTGAAAAGCAGCTAAACCATTATAAAAATCAATTACTTTAAAAAACCCGTGAAACAAAGACAGTGAAAGAGAGAGAAATTCTTACAAAATTCGTTCAGGGGCTGTGATGCCACCTGGATTGACCATATCTAGACCCACAGCTGATTGAGACATAAGGGTGGACACTCTTGGGGCTGAGAGGTTTGGTGAGGTAGGCTGAGCTAACGCAGACCCTTTAAAGTAATACAGCGTGGTACCCATCCCATGGGTCCCAAATCTCCAGGTTCAAGGGCATCGTCCTACATTGAAAACATGCATGAGAAACCCCGAAGATGGTACACCGTGTGATCGGGAAAGGTTTCTAAAACGCACCTCATTTCTCATCTCCTTGTGCTCCGGTTCACCATTCCAGCCGCTTTACTAGCAATCTCCCTCCTTGGAGAATCAGCACCTTTATCCTCCTGTTCCGTACAGGTTGCAAATTGTCCTGAGGATGAACGGGAAGAGGGGGAACCAATGAGAGACTAGCTCTAGGTGTTGGGGCAGGCACAGGTCATTCTATTTTCCCATCAGGAAGAAGAATTAAACACAGGCTCAGCCTGCCGCCAGGAACCAGAATACGGCCTGAAGCAATCCTGCGCTTTTGCGGCCAGCTCCCAAGAAAGCGAGTTGAAGAATGGAGCTCAGGGGCACTGCAATTCACAAACCTGCAGACTTAGAAATGATAACTCTCGTCCACAAATATATTGAGGGAAGGCAACGAAGAGGATTTGAAAGCAAGGCAGAATTGCAGGAAACAGATTTCAGGAGGTAGATTCGAATCGCCTTTAAAGCACAGGAAAAGCGGCAAAACCTCGACAATGATGCCCTTGGCCAAAAAGGGCGTATGCGTTTTTCCTGAATATATTCAGGAAAAAACGCATACGCCCTTTTTGGCCAACCAAGCAACCTGGAAAGGCAAATCAGCGCTACAAAGAAGTCTCGCTTCCCATCGGTCAAAAGGGCCATGCTGAATAAAGTGTCAAAACCAGAAATGCAGGACAGGCCATGGAGAAATGGGAGCCTTGCTACGCTGACGGGCGGGATGTAAATTGCTAATAGCCACTCTGGAGAAGTGTACGGTGTGTCCTGAAACATCTAAAAAACTCAGCTTAGAGACCATAGGGCACTTCCTCTCATGGGCGTATAAATTGGGAAAACTAAAAATCAGCAAGACACAGGCACCCCAAAGTTGTGGGCTACTCTGTTGACAAGAACCTCCACTTCGTTACACCTTAAATATCCCAGGAAAGAGAAGAATGGATAAAGAAGTTGCGGTCCTTATGTACAATGGAATATCACTCAGCCATGAAATCAATGTCATAAGGCTAGTAGCAGCATGATGAGTGGATTTAGGTATGACGATTCTAAGTGAAATAAGTCACACAGAAAAAGACACTTATCATAAGATATCACTTATAGAGGGAATGTAAAAACCGCTACCCTTGAACTGAATTACAAAACAGAACAGAGTCACACGTTTAGAAAACACACTATGGCTGCTTAACGGGAAAGGTGAGGTGGGGTGATGCATAAAACAAGGGTTTCAAATTAGCTCAGATACCGTTCCAGAAACCCAATATGTAATAGACAAGACCTACTCCTTGCTCAGTGAACTGGACTCAACACCCCCTATTCACCGCCCAAGAATATATCTGACTAGTAAGAATCTTAAAACCTATGTATTGATATCTCTCTGTAAGTGAGTCAAGTGGGTGTAAAGCGGCATAAACACAGCAGTGAAAAGCAGCTAAACCCCATTATAAAAATCAATTACTTTAAAAAACCCGTGAAACAAAGACAGTGAAAGAGAGAGAAATTCTTACAAAATTCGTTCAGGGGCTGTGATGCCACCTGGATTGACCATATCTAGACCCACAGCTGATTGAGACATAAGGGTGGACACTCTTGGGGCTGAGAGGTTTGGTGAGGTAGGCTGAGCTAACGCAGACCCTTTAAAGTAATACAGCGTGGTACCCATCCCATGGGTCCCAAATCTCCAGGTTCAAGGGCATCGTCCTACATTGAAAACATGCATGAGAAACCCCGAAGATGGTACACCGTGTGATCGGGAAAGGTTTCTAAAACGCACCTCATTTCTCATCTCCTTGTGCTCCGGTTCACCATTCCAGCCGCTTTACTAGCAATCTCCCTCCTTGGAGAATCAGCACCTTTATCCTCCTGTTCCGTACAGGTTGCAAATTGTCCTGAGGATGAACGGGAAGAGGGGGAACCAATGAGAGACTAGCTCTAGGTGTTGGGGCAGGCACAGGTCATTCTATTTTCCCATCAGGAAGAAGAATTAAACACAGGCTCAGCCTGCCGCCAGGAACCAGAATACGGCCTGAAGCAATCCTGCGCTTTTGCGGCCAGCTCCCAAGAAAGCGAGTTGAAGAATGGAGCTCAGGGGCACTGCAATTCACAAACCTGCAGACTTAGAAATGATAACTCTCGTCCACAAATATATTGAGGGAAGGCAACGAAGAGGATTTGAAAGCAAGGCAGAATTGCAGGAAACAGATTTCAGGAGGTAGATTCGAATCGCCTTTAAAGCACAGGAAAAGCGGCAAAACCTCGACAATGATGCCCTTGGCCAAAAAGGGCGTATGCGTTTTTCCTGAATATATTCAGGAAAAAACGCATACGCCCTTTTTGGCCAACCAAGCAACCTGGAAAGGCAAATCAGCGCTACAAAGAAGTCTCGCTTCCCATCGGTCAAAAGGGCCATGCTGAATAAAGTGTCAAAACCAGAAATGCAGGACAGGCCATGGAGAAATGGGAGCCTTGCTACGCTGACGGGCGGGATGTAAATTGCTAATAGCCACTCT
Organism: Balaenoptera borealis; assembly: GCF_965194805.1. Lineage (NCBI taxonomy): Eukaryota > Metazoa > Chordata > Mammalia > Artiodactyla > Balaenopteridae > Balaenoptera > Balaenoptera borealis. The sequence goes on from NW_028122904.1 coordinate 162,820, forward strand.
GGAGAAGTGTACGGTGTGTCCTGAAACATCTAAAAAACTCAGCTTAGAGACCATAGGGCACTTCCTCTCATGGGCGTATAAATTGGGAAAACTAAAAATCAGCAAGACACAGGCACCCCAAAGTTGTGGGCTACTCTGTTGACAAGAACCTCCACTTCGTTACACCTTAAATATCCCAGGGAAGAGAAGAATGGATAAAGAAGTTGCGGTCCTTATGTACAATGGAATATCACTCAGCCATGAAATCAATGTCATAAGGCTAGTAGCAGCATGATGAGTGGATTTAGGTATGACGATTCTAAGTGAAATAAGTCACACAGAAAAAGACACTTATCATAAGATATCACTTATAGAGGGAATGTAAAAACCGCTACCCTTGAACTGAATTACAAAACAGAACAGAGTCACACGTTTAGAAAACACACTATGGCTGCTTAACGGGAAAGGTGAGGTGGGGTGATGCATAAAACAAGGGTTTCAAATTAGCTCAGATACCGTTCCAGAAACCCAATATGTAATAGACAAGACCTACTCCTTGCTCAGTGAACTGGACTCAACACCCCCTATTCACCGCCCAAGAATATATCTGACTAGTAAGAATCTTAAAACCTATGTATTGATATCTCTCTGTAAGTGAGTCAAGTGGGTGTAAAGCGGCATAAACACAGCAGTGAAAAGCAGCTAAACCCCATTATAAAAATCAATTACTTTAAAAAACCCGTGAAACAAAGACAGTGAAAGAGAGAGAAATTCTTACAAAATTCGTTCAGGGGCTGTGATGCCACCTGGATTGACCATATCTAGACCCACAGCTGATTGAGACATAAGGGTGGACACTCTTGGGGCTGAGAGGTTTGGTGAGGTAGGCTGAGCTAACGCAGACCCTTTAAAGTAATACAGCGTGGTACCCATCCCATGGGTCCCAAATCTCCAGGTTCAAGGGCATCGTCCTACATTGAAAACATGCATGAGAAACCCCGAAGATGGTACACCGTGTGATCGGGAAAGGTTTCTAAAACGCACCTCATTTCTCATCTCCTTGTGCTCCGGTTCACCATTCCAGCCGCTTTACTAGCAATCTCCCTCCTTGGAGAATCAGCACCTTTATCCTCCTGTTCCGTACAGGTTGCAAATTGTCCTGAGGATGAACGGGAAGAGGGGGAACCAATGAGAGACTAGCTCTAGGTGTTGGGGCAGGCACAGGTCATTCTATTTTCCCATCAGGAAGAAGAATTAACCACAGGCTCAGCCTGCCGCCAGGAACCAGAATACGGCCTGAAGCAATCCTGCGCTTTTGCGGCCAGCTCCCAAGAAAGCGAGTTGAAGAATGGAGCTCAGGGGCACTGCAATTCACAAACCTGCAGACTTAGAAATGATAACTCTCGTCCACAAATATATTGAGGGAAGGCAACGAAGAGGATTTGAAAGCAAGGCAGAATTGCAGGAAACAGATTTCAGGAGGGAGATTCGAATCGCCTTTAAAGCACAGGAAAAGCGGCAAAACCTCGACAATGATGCCCTTGGCCAAAAAGGGCGTATGCGTTTTTCCTGAATATATTAAGAAAAAAACGCATACGCCCTTTTTGGCCAACCAAGCAACCTGGAAAGGCAAATCAGCGCTACAAAGAAGTCTCGCTTCCCATCAGTCAAAAGGGCCATGCTGAATAAAGTGTCAAAACCAGAAATGCAGGACAGGCCATGGAGAAATGGGAGCCTTGCTACGCTGACGGGCGGGATGTAAATTGCTAATAGCCACTCTGGAGAAGTGTACGGTGTGTCCTGAAACATCTAAAAAACTCAGCTTAGAGACCATAGGGCACTTCCTCTCATGGGCGTATAAATTGGGAAAACTAAAAATCAGCAAGACACAGGCACCCCAAAGTTTTGGGCTGCTCTGTTGACAAGAACCTCCACTTCGTTACACCTTAAATATCCCAGGAAAGAGAAGAATGGATAAAGAAGTTGTGGTCCTTATGTACAATGGAATATCACTCAGCCATGAAATCAACGTCATAAGGCTAGTAGCAGCATGATGAGTGGATTTAGGTACGACGATTCTAAGTGAAATAAGTCACACAGAAAAAGACACTTATCATAAGATATCACTTATAGAGGGAATGTAAAAACCGCTACCCTTGAACTGAATTACAAAACAGAACAGAGTCACACGTTTAGAAAACACACTATGGCTGCTTAACGGGAAAGGTGAGGTGGGGTGATGCATAAAACAAGGGTTTCAAATTAGCTCAGATACCGTTCCAGAAACCCAATATGTAATAGACAAGACCTACTCCTTGCTCAGTGAACTGGACTCAACACCCCCTATTCACCGCCCAAGAATATATCTGACTAGTAAGAATCTTAAAACCTATGTATTGATATCTCTCTGTAAGTGAGTCAAGTGGGTGTAAAGCGGCATAAACACAGCAGTGAAAAGCAGCTAAACCCCATTATAAAAATCAATTACTTTAAAAAACCCGTGAAACAAAGACAGTGAAAGAGAGAGAAATTCTTACAAAATTCGTTCAGGGGCTGTGATGCCACCTGGATTGACCATATCTAGACCCACAGCTGATTGAGACATAAGGGTGGACACTCTTGGGGCTGAGAGGTTTGGTGAGGTAGGCTGAGCTAACGCAGACCCTTTAAAGTAATACAGCGTGGTACCCATCCCATGGGTCCCAAATCTCCAGGTTCAAGGGCATCGTCCTACATTGAAAACATGCATGAGAAACCCCGAAGATGGTACACCGTGTGATCGGGAAAGGTTTCTAAAACGCACCTCATTTCTCATCTCCTTGTGCTCCGGTTCACCATTCCAGCCGCTTTACTAGCAATCTCCCTCCTTGGAGAATCAGCACCTTTATCCTCCTGTTCCGTACAGGTTGCAAATTGTCCTGAGGATGAACGGGAAGAGGGGGAACCAATGAGAGACTAGCTCTAGGTGTTGGGGCAGGCACAGGTCATTCTATTTTCCCATCAGGAAGAAGAATTAACCACAGGCTCAGCCTGCCGCCAGGAACCAGAATACGGCCTGAAGCAATCCTGCGCTTTTGCGGCCAGCTCCCAAGAAAGCGAGTTGAAGAATGGAGCTCAGGGGCACTGCAATTCACAAACCTGCAGACTTAGAAATGATAACTCTCGTCCACAAATATATTGAGGGAAGGCAACGAAGAGGATTTGAAAGCAAGGCAGAATTGCAGGAAACAGATTTCAGGAGGGAGATTCGAATCGCCTTTAAAGCACAGGAAAAGCGGCAAAACCTCGACAATGATGCCCTTGGCCAAAAAGGGCGTATGCGTTTTTCCTGAATATATTCAGGAAAAAACGCATACGCCCTTTTTGGCCAACCAAGCAACCTGGAAAGGCAAATCAGCGCTACAAAGAAGTCTCGCTTCCCATCGGTCAAAAGGGCCATGCTGAATAAAGTGTCAAAACCAGAAATGCAGGACAGGCCATGGAGAAATGGGAGCCTTGCTACGCTGACGGGCGGGATGTAAATTGCTAATAGCCACTCTGGAGAAGTGTACGGTGTGTCCTGAAACATCTAAAAAACTCAGCTTAGAGACCATAGGGCACTTCCTCTCATGGGCGTATAAATTGGGAAAACTAAAAATCAGCAAGACACAGGCACCCCAAAGTTGTGGGCTACTCTGTTGACAAGAACCTCCACTTCGTTACACCTTAAATATCCCAGGAAAGAGAAGAATGGATAAAGAAGTTGCGGTCCTTATGTACAATGGAATATCACTCAGCCATGAAATCAATGTCATAAGGCTAGTAGCAGCATGATGAGTGGATTTAGGTATGACGATTCTAAGTGAAATAAGTCACACAGAAAAAGACACTTATCATAAGATATCACTTATAGAGGGAATGTAAAAACCGCTACCCTTGAACTGAATTACAAAACAGAACAGAGTCACACGTTTAGAAAACACACTATGGCTGCTTAACGGGAAAGGTGAGGTGGGGTGATGCATAAAACAAGGGTTTCAAATTAGCTCAGATACCGTTCCAGAAACCCAATATGTAATAGACAAGACCTACTCCTTGCTCAGTGAACTGGACTCAACACCCCCTATTCACCGCCCAAGAATATATCTGACTAGTAAGAATCTTAAAACCTATGTATTGATATCTCTCTGTAAGTGAGTCAAGTGGGTGTAAAGCGGCATAAACACAGCAGTGAAAAGCAGCTAAACCCCATTATAAAAATCAATTACTTTAAAAAACCCGTGAAACAAAGACAGTGAAAGAGAGAGAAATTCTTACAAAATTCGTTCAGGGGCTGTGATGCCACCTGGATTGACCATATCTAGACCCACAGCTGATTGAGACATAAGGGTGGACACTCTTGGGGCTGAGAGGTTTGGTGAGGTAGGCTGAGCTAACGCAGACCCTTTAAAGTAATACAGCGTGGTACCCATCCCATGGGTCCCAAATCTCCAGGTTCAAGGGCATCGTCCTACATTGAAAACATGCATGAGAAACCCCGAAGATGGTACACCGTGTGATCGGGAAAGGTTTCTAAAACGCACCTCATTTCTCATCTCCTTGTGCTCCGGTTCACCATTCCAGCCGCTTTACTAGCAATCTCCCTCCTTGGAGAATCAGCACCTTTATCCTCCTGTTCCGTACAGGTTGCAAATTGTCCTGAGGATGAACGGGAAGAGGGGGAACCAATGAGAGACTAGCTCTAGGTGTTGGGGCAGGCACAGGTCATTCTATTTTCCCATCAGGAAGAAGAATTAACCACAGGCTCAGCCTGCCGCCAGGAACCAGAATACGGCCTGAAGCAATCCTGCGCTTTTGCGGCCAGCTCCCAAGAAAGCGAGTTGAAGAATGGAGCTCAGGGGCACTGCAATTCACAAACCTGCAGACTTAGAAATGATAACTCTCGTCCACAAATATATTGAGGGAAGGCAACGAAGAGGATTTGAAAGCAAGGCAGAATTGCAGGAAACAGATTTCAGGAGGGAGATTCGAATCGCCTTTAAAGCACAGGAAAAGCGGCAAAACCTCGACAATGATGCCCTTGGCCAAAAAGGGCGTATGCGTTTTTCCTGAATATATTCAGGAAAAAACGCATACGCCCTTTTTGGCCAACCAAGCAACCTGGAAAGGCAAATCAGCGCTACAAAGAAGTCTCGCTTCCCATCGGTCAAAAGGGCCATGCTGAATAAAGTGTCAAAACCAGAAATGCAGGACAGGCCATGGAGAAATGGGAGCCTTGCTACGCTGACGGGCGGGATGTAAATTGCTAATAGCCACTCTGGAGAAGTGTACGGTGTGTCCTGAAACATCTAAAAAACTCAGCTTAGAGACCATAGGGCACTTCCTCTCATGGGCGTATAAATTGGGAAAACTAAAAATCAGCAAGACACAGGCACCCCAAAGTTGTGGGCTACTCTGTTGACAAGAACCTCCACTTCGTTACACCTTAAATATCCCAGGAAAGAGAAGAATGGATAAAGAAGTTGCGGTCCTTATGTACAATGGAATATCACTCAGCCATGAAATCAATGTCATAAGGCTAGTAGCAGCATGATGAGTGGATTTAGGTATGACGATTCTAAGTGAAATAAGTCACACAGAAAAAGACACTTATCATAAGATATCACTTATAGAGGGAATGTAAAAACCGCTACCCTTGAACTGAATTACAAAACAGAACAGAGTCACACGTTTAGAAAACACACTATGGCTGCTTAACGGGAAAGGTGAGGTGGGGTGATGCATAAAACAAGGGTTTCAAATTAGCTCAGATACCGTTCCAGAAACCCAATATGTAATAGACAAGACCTACTCCTTGCTCAGTGAACTGGACTCAACACCCCCTATTCACCGCCCAAGAATATATCTGACTAGTAAGAATCTTAAAACCTATGTATTGATATCTCTCTGTAAGTGAGTCAAGTGGGTGTAAAGCGGCATAAACACAGCAGTGAAAAGCAGCTAAACCCCATTATAAAAATCAATTACTTTAAAAAACCCGTGAAACAAAGACAGTGAAAGAGAGAGAAATTCTTACAAAATTCGTTCAGGGGCTGTGATGCCACCTGGATTGACCATATCTAGACCCACAGCTGATTGAGACATAAGGGTGGACACTCTTGGGGCTGAGAGGTTTGGTGAGGTAGGCTGAGCTAACGCAGACCCTTTAAAGTAATACAGCGTGGTACCCATCCCATGGGTCCCAAATCTCCAGGTTCAAGGGCATCGTCCTACATTGAAAACATGCATGAGAAACCCCGAAGATGGTACACCGTGTGATCGGGAAAGGTTTCTAAAACGCACCTCATTTCTCATCTCCTTGTGCTCCGGTTCACCATTCCAGCCGCTTTACTAGCAATCTCCCTCCTTGGAGAATCAGCACCTTTATCCTCCTGTTCCGTACAGGTTGCAAATTGTCCTGAGGATGAACGGGAAGAGGGGGAACCAATGAGAGACTAGCTCTAGGTGTTGGGGCAGGCACAGGTCATTCTATTTTCCCATCAGGAAGAAGAATTAACCACAGGCTCAGCCTGCCGCCAGGAACCAGAATACGGCCTGAAGCAATCCTGCGCTTTTGCGGCCAGCTCCCAAGAAAGCGAGTTGAAGAATGGAGCTCAGGGGCACTGCAATTCACAAACCTGCAGACTTAGAAATGATAACTCTCGTCCACAAATATATTGAGGGAAGGCAACGAAGAGGATTTGAAAGCAAGGCAGAATTGCAGGAAACAGATTTCAGGAGGGAGATTCGAATCGCCTTTAAAGCACAGGAAAAGCGGCAAAACCTCGACAATGATGCCCTTGGCCAAAAAGGGCGTATGCGTTTTTCCTGAATATATTCAGGAAAAAACGCATACGCCCTTTTTGGCCAACCAAGCAACCTGGAAAGGCAAATCAGCGCTACAAAGAAGTCTCGCTTCCCATCGGTCAAAAGGGCCATGCTGAATAAAGTGTCAAAACCAGAAATGCAGGACAGGCCATGGAGAAATGGGAGCCTTGCTACGCTGACGGGCGGGATGTAAATTGCTAATAGCCACTCTGGAGAAGTGTACGGTGTGTCCTGAAACATCTAAAAAACTCAGCTTAGAGACCATAGGGCACTTCCTCTCATGGGCGTATAAATTGGGAAAACTAAAAATCAGCAAGACACAGGCACCCCAAAGTTGTGGGCTACTCTGTTGACAAGAACCTCCACTTCGTTACACCTTAAATATCCCAGGAAAGAGAAGAATGGATAAAGAAGTTG